>NW_008794963.1:4864374-4868574 GCF_000699145.1 Aptenodytes forsteri | reverse complement strand
CCGCGCGAGCCGCAGAGAAGCGGGGACGACGGTGCGGACACGGGGCTGCCCTCCCCAGTGACCCCCTTACGAGGCTCCCACAGAGCCCCGCCGAGCTCCAGCACCGACACTGGCGTCGCGTGGGGGACTCCAACACCCACCTGCCCGGTGCCGCGCTGCCTCCGGGAGACGGACGCGACCACAGAGCCCCGCCGAGCTCCAGCACCGACACTGGCGTCGCGTGGGGGACTCCAACACCCACCTGCCCGGTGCCGCGCTGCCTCCGGGAGACGGACGCGACCTGACCCTCGCGTCTGTGGGACACCCGTCACCCGCTCGCCCCGCGCATGCGCAGCTGGGCTGTGGCGGAGGGGGCGCTGCACGCCCCCCTTCTCCCCCGGGCGGCGGGGGGCACCCGGCCCCTCTGTGAGGGCGGAGGAGAGCGGCGAGAGCGGGCGCGGCGGCGCTCCCCGCCCTCGGGCTGGGTGGGGGGCAGAAATACAGTTGTGGGTGTAGCTTTAAACAAACATCACCTGTTTGTTTTCAATGTAGTATTTTATTTAGCTTAGAACAGCCAGTCCCCCTCCCGACGCCAGTCGCCCCAGGTGCCTACACCACTGTACCCGTTAGCCCTACAATCCCCCGGCACCGTTTTCTAAAGCAGGTCTGCACCCCTTCCTGATGGCAGCAGATGCTCTTCTCTACATTTGTCTGGCAGAAAGAGGCGCCAAACCCGCCGCTTACTCCCACCAGACCTTCTGTAGCACTAGTACTGCCCTCTCGAGCTCACCCTTCTGAGCAGTCATGTCAATACCTCGTCCCTTGTTTCTGTTGCGCAGGCATAAGGTGCACGCTATGCACGCCAATCTGGTGAACAAACTGATAGCAACCGTGGAGTAAAAATCTTACCGTTTGCGCTCGAGTATATCTGGCTTCCAAGGAAAAACCTAGATAAGAAATGTCTTAACAGCTAAGATAAGATACCTAAGAAAATCTTAACCAAACAGCTCCAAAACAAAGTCTCAAGAAGGCTTTTTTTATCCCCTAAAACGACCCACTGTAGTTCATTTATGAGCCAGTACACAGTCATGCAGTCTGTAACAGAGATACTATATAGATTAGTTAAACACATTATCTCAACATTAGCAGTATCATTAGCACCATCAAAATTGATATTTGGAAACACTTAAAGAGGCTAAATTAGCATCAGGCACAACCCAGCAGTATTTTGTAGTACACTTTAGTGATAAGGATATTTTAGTATTACTTAACACACATTCCAAATAGATGCAAAAAGTTTTGGCTCATCAATGCAAAACAACTGCTTTGATTTTTTTAGTACAGACCCCCAAGAAGTCATCTGAAAAGCAAAACAAGATGCTATTTTAGTTTTGGGACACTACCCAAATTATCTTTGTAGCACAGACCTAATTCTTTCCTTGACTACAACTACGTCAAGAAGCACTTCAGGAAGTTCTGTTTACACATTGCTTCTTAATGTTTACCTTGCCTCCCTCCCCTCTTCCCTTCTGAGAGATGATTTTTTTGACACTTCCTCCACAGATGGGTGCCTGAATTGGGTGGTCTCAAGTCCTTTGACATTTGCTCTTTTGAAATCCAGTTCCGTGTTTCAGACCTAGCCTTGTGTAGCCTTCTATTTATTTTCAGTAGAATTTATTCAAGCCAGTTATGCAGTTCATAGGAGTCCAAAGAACATTTAACAAAGTTAAAATGCAAATAAAAAGTTTAGATGAGAGTAATGAAAACAAGGTTAATTCAAAAAGAATACAATACCACTGAACTTAAACTGCGTACTCTGACTACAATTTAAATGACAGCTTTAGAAATCTATTGCTGAAAGACAGTACAGACAAAATGTAGTATCACGGTAAACTTTACTATTTCAATATCTTAAAACACAAATAGGAGTGTGCATTTGTACACCAATGGATTTACAGAGCAAAGTTATCAGAAAGATTAAACTGCAGCATAAAGTCACTATATCTTCAGCAGAAATCATCGGGCATCAAAAACCACCACTGGAATAGTGCAGTTAAAGGAAAAAAATGTGTTGTGGTTGAAAAAAGATGAGGGAGAGAAGAGGGGAAATAAAAAGTTTAGATGAGAGTAATGAAAACAAGGTTAATTCAAAAAGAATACAATACCACTGAACTTAAACTGCGTACTCTGACTACAATTTAAATGACAGCTTTAGAAATCTATTGCTGAAAGACAGTACAGACAAAATGTAGTATCACGGTAAACTTTACTATTTCAATATCTTAAAACACAAATAGGAGTGTGCATTTGTACACCAATGGATTTACAGAGCAAAGTTATCAGAAAGATTAAACTGCAGCATAAAGTCACTATATCTTCAGCAGAAATCATCGGGCATCAAAAACCACCACTGGAATAGTGCAGTTAAAGGAAAAAAATGTGTTGTGGTTGAAAAAAGATGAGGGAGAAGAAGAGGGGGGGGAAGACACACCAAAAGAGAGACTGCCTAAATCTAAAGTCACAACTAACTACATAAAAGCATTTCACAACTCATCTTTAATTAACCCCACAACACTTTCCTTTTGTTAAAAGGCTGACTAATATCAACCGTTCACAGTACGTCACCCAGCAGACTATCACAGCTTATTATATTTTGCATAGAAAATGGAAAAAAGAGAGAAAGTGCCAGGAACGAAAACAAGATCCCCAGTCACACTGCAGAGATTTCCCTATAGTACTTTACTCTGCGGCATTGATTTTTCGCCTTGAAGGATTCTTACATAATCACTCAAATCTTCCATTCGGTTTCCCTTGTCTCCATCCACAGCTTCCCAAATGCATTCAAGTGCCCGTGTAAAAGGATACATCTTTTTGTCCTTTTCTTGTACATTATTCTGTAGCCACATTCTCTGCATCTGATAGGATCTCTTGCCTTTATTTCATTTTCTGTATGACATTCTGACATGATAGAGGAAGAGAAAAGGAGTGGATAAACAAAACCAGCATTGTTAATGCATAGATAATTTTTAAAAGTCATAATAGTCAAATTCCTACTTGTGGCAAACAAAACATAATAAAAGATAATTGTAGTGAATTTGTATCAAAAGCGGAATGATATCAAGATACTGTGCAAAAAAAAAAATTAGCAAACTTCACTTATATTAAGATAAAAGAGGATCTTGCTAAAAATCACCAAATTATTACTGCACAGAATGCATTCCACTCTTGATACAACTAGACTGTCTACTAATGAAAACTTCAGCTCAGCCCTCCAAAGCCCCAAGTTTATTTTCTTAAAAGACAAAATATTTCAGAGATTCCTTAAGTGATGACTCAAAATCACCGATTTTTAAGTTGTTGACTTATCTATAGGTAAGAGAGAATTTGACTACTGCACTTCGATAAAAGCCGAGTGACCATACAGCATTTTCAAAAAAACTCTGAGAGGCACCAAATAGAAGGACCACTATCTGCACCACAAGCAGACACTTAGAGAAAGCGTCCTCTGGAGATGGAAGACCTCCACACAGCAACACAAGCTCTAGTGAATTACTTCCACATCGCTATCCATATATACCACATATATGTGGTACCATCAGCGTGTAAAGCTTTAAAGAACATCAGGATCCACACTGCAACTATTTGTACTTATGTACTCTTCAGTATAATGATTATGCATTCTTCATTATTAAAACACCAAATCTCCAGTAACAAGTAAAAAAATTCACTGATGTCTTTTCTTTACCTCCACAAATGTAAATCATTGGCTGCTGCTTTGGAGGTTGAACATCCTTCTGTGAATCCATGTTCTAAACAAAAAACACACAACATACACACCAGTTTTGGGTTTTTAATTATTTTTTCCAAGGCATACACAATCATTTAAATATCTCAATCTAAAGCTAACAGAAGATGAAAAACTTCCTTAAAAGTACATACAAACAAATTCCATCTGTATTTGATACACAGGACACTGGATAATTCAGGTTGGAAAAGAAAGTCATCTAGTTCAACTTCTCAAAAGCAGAGTAACATCAGGTTTCTCAGAGCTTTACCAATTTGGTATAGAAAACCTCCAAAGATGGAGATGGCACAACATTTGGACAGGCTGGATCGATGGGCCGAGGCCAATTGTATGAGAGTCAACAAGGCCAAGTGCCGGGTCCTGCACTTCGGCCACAACAACCCCATGCAGCGCTACAGGCTTGGGGAAGAGTGGCT
>NW_008794963.1:4862621-4863911 GCF_000699145.1 Aptenodytes forsteri | reverse complement strand
GTTGGGTTGACGGTTGGACTCGATGATCTTAGAGGTCTTTTCCAACCTTAATGATTCTATGATTTTCTATTAAACAGGATTTTAAACATTAAAGCCCAATGAATAATATTTGCTTTCCTCCCTCCTGCCAATGGTAAGAATTTCCTTGCTGGAAACATAAAAATAAATCATTTCTTATGTATCGCTCATGTAACAACAGTGCTATCATAAACAAGGTAAGCCTTGTTATATTTTTTTCCCTCCGATACAACACTAGCTAACTTAATCTACCTTTTCATTGATCTAAGGGATTAGAAATCCTGGGAACAAACTGTAGGTAGAAGAGTAATAGGAGTTAAAAAACAACCCAAACAAAACAACAATTATACTTCAGTATAAATTCAGTATAAGTTCAACTGGGGAAACTAGGATCTTGAAAACAGAAGGATAGGCTTGACAGAATCATAGAATCATTAAGGTTGGAAAAGACCTCTAAGATCATCAAGTCCAACCGTCGACCCAACACCACCATGCCCACTAAACCATGTCCCTAAGCGCCGCATCTACACGTCTTTTAAATACTTCCAGAAACAGTTCGTCCTTTGCTTAAGAGAGTCTGATCAGCACTTAACAAACCACCTTGCTAAAATCCCCATTATGCCACTCCATTTGAGAGAACCGGAGATAATTCATTAAACTCTATATAGCTTTCAAGCAAGGTTTTGCTCTACCATAACCATAGTGGCACCTTAATCCACGTGTCACAGTCTTTTTGTGTCAGTACTTTATAGTAAGATATAAGCATTCATCCATTAGCGCTTGAAAACAGCAGCATCTTCTAAAACAGAGAGCTGAACTACGGAGGGCGACAGTTACTGCTAAATAACTTGAGTTGGTGCTGCTCATGCAGCAAAATAATACTGCCGCTAAAGACAGCAGTGACCTACAGCTGTGTATTTTGCAAGGAGGTGCCATGGTTTAGCTGGCCTTCACGTACCCTGCAGCTGTAAAGCGCTGCCAAGTTGACACAGCCAACAGGCACACGGATGCACCTACGTGCGTTGGGGTGCAACCGTAACCTACCGCGACGACGTGGAGCACCGGCCACGCTACCGGTACCGAGAGGACGCCACACGTACCTGTAAGAGAGGCAAACCCACTCCTTCACGTCCCTCTCAGAGCCCACGAAGGAGGACGGGCCGCCTTCCTCACAGTCCACCGGCCCCTCAGCCCCAGACACCCCAATCCCGCACCGGGGCCTCCCCCACTGCCCCGCGGGGCTTATTACGCAGGAGGGAAGCCCACGAGGCT
>NW_008794963.1:4852651-4862162 GCF_000699145.1 Aptenodytes forsteri | reverse complement strand
CTGCCGTCAGCTCCGGCCTCCTCCCCGCTGAATAATGAGGTTGGGAAAGTAATAAGTACTTAGCTATCGGTGTTAACCACTTCGGAAAAAAAGCACAGGATGTTTGGTGGCGTTTTTTAATGTATAAGCTTTCGTTTGAATAGCAGCGTCAGGTTCCTAAGAAGAAAGTAGGCGGCTGCACGGTTAGATAAAATAAGAACCAACGTCCTCGGTATCTTTTATTTGGCTGTACCCGACCTACTGTACGTGCTCAGAACGCCCTGTGACAGGTCCGATCGTATCACTGCGGAGTTTTAAACCGCCGAGGTGTTTTGCCTCAAGGTCCTTTCTGTTTCCAGAAGCATTTTATCTAAGATCCGTGGACAAAAAACGCATCTTGATATTTTAATCCTGTGGGCGGTATCATATGTGCCCATATTAAACCAAACTTACAAGCTGCGATACTACGTATTTTAAGAGCAAGGTCGCGTTATGAAAGAAGTTGAAATGTCGGCGATTCCCGCACGCACCGAACTGAAATAGTACAGACGAGATTTGAAACGGTGCCGGTTGGTCTCTCCGTCGCTGGCGGTATGAATTTTGAACCTTCGACAGGCATTTTGTAGAATTAGCTGTCTTTGCTTTCTTCCTGGAAAAATGTTTAACAAATACTGTGTTTTGTGAATATGCCGATTTAAATGACTTCGTCATTCAAGAGGTTCCCTAGTTTAAGGAAGGGTCTTTCTTATTCTGTTTCTGAATACCGAATAAAAATTGTTTCCTAAGCACCCAAGCGCATTGATGTGTCTTACCAGTTGTAATTTATTGATTTTGTTCTCATAGTAGCAAATCCCCTTCATATATAACCTATAGCTTATCCAAAATAAACTTGAGGAATAATAAATGGTTGCTGTTTTCCTAATTTTGTATTTAAGTTAAACGTAACGAAAATGCAGTAAAGATCTTAGGCAGCTCACCTGCTTCTCCTTACAGCTGCGTATGAGTAAAGCTAGATATAACTTTTTGAGTGCCAGAATAAAGCACACGCAAGAAAAACGGTATGCGAAAGGCAGAGCTAGCCACATCGATCCCGATTTCCCCGTGCCGTTACTACCTGCGTCTTCTCCTCCCCCCCGGTCTCCGTAGGTGTGAGTGTGCACCAAGAGTTTGCAGCAGAGGGGGGGAAAAAGCCCCAACCCTGGTAAATGCACGCTAAGCAATTACCGTCTCATAAACGGACAAATAAAAAACCCAACTGGTATTATTTCTCCGGAATCGTTTCGTATTTTAAAATGCGTTTGCCAAACCGATAATTTTAAAGGACTTGCTAATAACACCGCCATGAAAAAGTCGGTTAAAGTTAATTCTGTGAGAATAAGGTCTCCACTATTAAGAAAGAAATCATGTAATTGCTTGATTATTGGCATCCTTTAATTGTTCCCGTGGAAAAATAGGATGTTTTACCAGACCTTAAAGCTTCGGTTACTTCAGCCGTTTCTGATAAAGCCCGCCTCCTTCGAGAGGAGCGCTTTAACAGTAAAACCCCATTCTGGTGGGCTGATCAGCGCTAGCCCTGAAGATGCCTCCTCGGATTTGGAGTAGCAGAAAGGGTTGGGACTGCGCGGGAGACCTCCAGTGTCCCGTGAAGTGGAACAGCCCTTGGCTTTCCTTGGTAGGAAAGCGTGAGGGAGGGCTTGTGGGGTGAGGTGGGGAGGTGCAGGGGGTGCTTTTTGGATGGGAAGGAAATGCGGTCGTAGCCGAGCGCAGCGTGGGGATGTTGCAGGCTGTCTTACCTCATTTGTTTGTTTAGAAGCAACGTTCTCAGGTTTTGTTGGGGGTTTGTTTGGTGGGTTTTGGGTTTGTTCGGGTGGGGTTTTTTTGGTTTGGTTTGGTTTCGTTTTGTTTTTTTTCTTTGTGATGCTTTTTGTTAAATCACGCTTTTTGGTGTGATGCTCTGTGTATTGCATTAAATGCCGCAACTAAAACTTGTTACATTTCTTGGACATTTTTGATCCAAGTCACGGAAGTCCACCCGGGTTTGTGTGACAGAAACAGAACTTGCAGCTGCTGTGTCCCTCTTTAAGGAGCTAGCAAGCTGCCAATTTCACAGCAAAGGTAATTTATTTTATAAATAAATACAACTATTTGAAAAATAACTTCTTCTGATTCATGTGAAATAGATGATGCTACAGAAAGCACTTTCGGAAAACTTGTATTACATTTCTGAAAGTTTCTAACAATTTCTCCTTCTGAAAAGGATGGGGGAGATATCCCAAGAGCCTTTCTCTTTTTACCTATAACTGTTACCTTGTAGCCACATAAAACAATATTCTTTATCTAAACCCGGCACAGTTTCCCCCGGCTCTGGGTAGGTAACTTAAATCCGAGTCTCCTCCGGCCCGTCTCAGCCTGCCGGGCGCCTCTGCCCCTGCCCGGCCGTGCTGCCCCCTGCCCACCCGCTGGCTCGGCTTTGCAAGGCTGGAGGGGTGGCTGTTGCCGAAGGGGAAGGCTGCAAACTTGCCAAACCTCACGTACAGGAATTACGTTACTTAATTTCGAGGTTTCTGTGGAAAGCCTCTACTTTGCTTCTTTGGATGTAGGTGTTGCTTTTAGACTGACACGCGACGATTTTACATCTCTCGTTCAGGTCTGACATTGTTCTGGTGGAGGAAGAAAACTGGAAGCGTAGACAGGGAAAGAACCAGAAAAATTAGAGGTGACCCGGGCTAAATGTTGTATCACGAGGTGAAGGAGAGTAATACCCAGCAGAAGGAGAACACAACGCTGATTTATTTGGCCTTTCCTCTGTCCCTGTGTGGCAAGTGCCTGCTTCCCCCCCAGGGCGGCTGCTGCAAGGCCTGCCGGTTCCCCGCCGCCGGAGGCTCCCCAACCTGCTGGGAGCCAGCAGGTAGGTGAGCCTGTGTAGCCGCACGTTAGCCGTACCGTGCTCAGAAGAAACAGGCACCCAGATATTCGGGTTGCTTTTTTTTTTTATTGCACAGATTAACTAAAACCACGGCAAAACCTAGGCGACGTCACCGGGCATCTCCCACCCGACTGACAGCCGATTTAAAGGAGATGGCACTTGACAAACGCTCTGTGATTGTTTTGTTCCTGTACTAATTAACTCGAATTAGCACTCTCATAACTCAAGCTTAAAGGTTGTGGTGCAGATAAGGTTCATCACCTGTGGCAGCCTTTGGCTGGCCGCGATCGACCAGTGCCTCTGAAGCCACCCCTCAGCCCTGGCGCCCCGCGGCAGGGAGCTGAGAGGGCTCTCGGATAGGCGGGAAAGCCTCACCCTCGCAGGCACCTGAGAAGAAGCAGAGCAGGGGGGAAGAATGACGCAGGGGCGCTTTTAATGGTGGGCTGGGTGCGGCGGGGACCGCAGGGCTGGAGTATAAAGTGTGAGGAGAAAGGCGAGCCTCGCCGGTATCTTCCCGAGGAGCAGGCTCTCTCGTTCGGCGGAGCCCTTCTCCTCAGGCTCCCGTCCTGCCGGCGCCCTGCCCTCACCCTAGAGCGGTGCCGCTCTCCCGAGGGCCGCAGCGCGGAGGGGGCGGGGGAGGCAGTGCGGCAGCGGTTGGTAAGGGCGGGTAGTTCAAATCCAAGCGAGGGAAAGCAGCGGTAGCCTCACGCGAGGAGCCGGTGTGGGTGGAGAGAAGCGAAGCGGCTCCTCGCTAAGGGCAACGGGCCCCAGAGCCAGGCGGCGAGCTGCTGAGGCGACAGGATTCCCGTTCTCTCCAGCCAGCCGGGGAGGGGGGTTCCTCGCATTCACCCCTTCTCAGGGAGCCCCGCCCCCCGCCTCAGCTGCACTCGGTAGTAGGGGGCCTCTAGGCTCTGTTTCCTGTGCCCGGCGATTTGCCAGATGAGGGGGTGAAGCTGTTGCTTTGCTCGTGTCCGGCATCCCAGGTGACTGAGAGACCCTCGGGTGCTGGTCCCTAGGTAGCCGTCAATAATCTTCATCGCTGGGTAACTAGACGTTGCAGTGAACGCATATATAGACGAACTGAAAACTGTGTCTCAGCTGGGTAATACTTCTCTTGCATCTCTCTCTTCTCTCCACATCCTTTCTCACTTTAGGTTATCAGTAGGGGTAAACAATACTCTGAATACAGCACCTTTGCTTTGGAAGATCTCGAGTTGCTTCACAAATTAGGGTAAGTGACCCACATCTTACAGATAGGATTTAGCTATGCCATCTTCCATATTAATACCTTTGAAGGTATTAATGACTTCTCTGTTTTTAACCTGGGTGCTCAAAGAGCAGAGTCTTCCGATAAAGACAGTTTTACTGCAGATATGATATCTGTTTAAATAACAGAGAAAATACTGTTGTATCACCAAAACTTTGCCTTTATCTCTCTTGTTAACAATGGTGAACAGCGACAAACAAGAACAGAAAACATCTTGTTTGAGGCGTAAGTGTTCAACGTGTGTTACTGGGGAATGTAAATTAGTATCAGGAACAGGCGCGACTCCATTCTAAAACTAATTTCTAAGTTATAGGCGTCACTTACGTTGCCTTTGAGTAACCAACATTTTTACCTCTTTAGGACACTTTGTAAGACTAAGCTTATCAGAAATTATTCCTTGTCTAACTGTCTGAATCCTGTTCTTAATTTAGTTTGCGTCTCTGAAATATTTTGTTCTGTAAACTGCCAGAAAGTTTGCAGTTGACTTGTAGAGCAATTTGAGAACTACAAAATTAATAATAGATATGAGAAATGCATAGAGCACAAGAATCTACACTTAGCAGATATGGATTCTATTCTTTCCTCTGTAACTGACTTGCTGTGTGACCAGTCTTTTCTTCCCTGCACATCTGTTTTATGATGCCTAAAGTAAGGTTAACAATACTTTCAGAAATTACTTCAAGACCCCCAAATGAAAAGGTCTTGATGTTATGTATCAAATCTAGTAGATGAAACTTTTCTCCTGATAAAAAAGGAAGTGCTTATAAAACACTAGACAAGTCATAAGAGGTTTTATTAGGCATGTCTTATGAATATAAGTAGCATCTCGTTCTATTACAAGAGATGTTCAGAACCTCCAAAAGGCTTTCCCTTCGGTACAGTACTTGTAAAATGAGACCTTGTGTTAAATTAAATCTTAACTTGTACAAGTAATACCTTTTGAAGAAAATTAATGTGTATACAAAACTGAGGTGTATACTGGGATTTCCTGTAAAGGAGTATAATGGACATTATTCACTCAGTGACTGTATTGCAGTGGCTTCCCTATAATTTTTTCGAAGCTGTTATCTCAAAATCAATATCGTAAGCTCACAGGCTCCTCCTGCTGGACATTGGCGTATTTACAGCATATTTTTAGCTTTTACTTGAGTTACCAACATTCCTTTAACTCTGCTATTCTGATCTCCCCTACAACTGCAAAACCTTGTTTTTCTGTGATTTTGTGCTACTTGAAACACAAGTTTGCTTAAATTATTTTATACTGTAATATTTTAAATTTCCTCTACTCTCAGTTGTTCGTAAGATTAGATAATTTCTCCCATGGAATGTCTGAGAATGAAACTGCAAGCGTGAGTTTTTTCCTTTTGTTGTTTCTTCAGCATGCTGCCTGAACATTAAGTTTCTAAACCTCCAAGCCTGTGCACTTTTGTTAAATGTGTGGTTAATTTGACTGTGTTTAAGGAAAATATTAATATTTTTAAAGGTAAGTGTGGGTATGTGATTTTTATTTTTTTTTTAGGGCGGGATTGAGATTTTTGAATAGCTGTCTCTAAATCGCATTCAAAATTTAAATCTCTGTCCATCAGCAGTTTTGGTAGGAATATCTCCTGGCAACGTTTGCTAACAACTGCAGTTCACCAAAATTCAGCACAGAAAATGAAACCTCTATTCTTTTTGTAGATTACACAAAGACAATGCCCTGTTGTTACTACAGGTCTGTTATAGGTCTTCCTCTTATTACAAAAAGAAGAGCTATGCTAATGTGGTCCTCTGCTTATAGCGTGAATAATCAACTGAAGAGCAGCAATGCACTACACAGAGACTCTTTATACCCTTTTCCTATCTTTTTAAAGTTATTTTCTAGTACATGACACAGCATTTTCAGCCTATTGCCTAAAATGTTGAAAAGTGATGCAAATGAAACACTAGATGCTGCTTGGAGTTGGTCCTGCACTGTCAAGGAAGTTATCCCTAATTCATGTGATAACTAGCTTAAAGCTATGCCTTCATGTTTCCTATTTGCACTGTCATTTATTTCACCAAGTAAAAAGAGGGAATGAGGAAAAAGCAGTGAGAGAAAACAAATGTGAAATTAGGGTACTTGCAGAGGTAAATGGGAGAGAGAAAGGAAGCAGGCCAGACTTCAGAGTTTGTAGTCGTCCTGGAATTATTTTCACATACCTTTCTTTCCTGGAAGAATTTTTCTCAATTATGTGGATGGATTTTTTTTGTTTGTTTGTTTTAAATCTGTTTGATTTCATACTGATATTAGCATGATTCTGTAGGCCTTTATGCCAAGTTCTCACAATCTGCTCTTTAATATCCTGTTCCTTTTGAACTTCTAGATGTTGCTATCTCCTCACAGTAGAAAGCAGAACAAAGCACTTTCTATATTGCAATGATCTTATAAAGTGCCTTCAGTATGGGTCAAAAGATGCTAATTAAATGACCCAAGATCAAAGAATAGTTCCCCTCCAGGCAATTTGGGTTCCCACTGCTCGTGTTTGACGGCTTAGGGCTTGACTAAGTCAGGACTGTTGGGATACTAGCAATGTCTTAATATCTGGTGTTTAAGCCACCTTTAAGGATTCCTAGTTTTGTCTGTTCTGAAAATTCAATTACTATTTCCAGGCTTATGTTCCAAAATATCAGTTCTAGAGGCCAGTACCATACCCCAGTAAAAGGTGCTGATTCAAACTTTGAAAGTCTTACAATGTCGATGTGAACTACTATGGTTTCTGTGAGAACAGCCCTCATACGGGCATTATTCATAACATCTTTTATATGATTACCATGTCTTGTGTGTAGAAAGCAGTGACCTATTGGCCACTCTGGTTAGGGTGGAGAAACTCTGCCGTGTACGAATGGCAAAAAAGTAAGTCTCTATTCTTACATCTCTTGTGTAAATGGGTGCATCAGCCACTTGTAACTTTTCTAGGAAAATATATAGCAACTAAAAGCTTTTATACTTACTAAGTTTAAAAGAAACTTTCTATGTACATGGTGAAAGGATGTATAGTCAGTCCATCGTTTTCTTTAAAGTGTAAATCTTCAGAACACGCAGTTTACCTACAGAGCTGAGTAAAAGCAGAGAGCTTCTTTACAAAATAACATTTAAATGTTAAGGGAGATAAGAATGCACTGTTCACTTTGTAACTAGAGGTCAAATTTTATTCCTTCCAGTGACTGTAGGACTCTAAATAATAGGGAGACCTGTAGACTTGTGACTTCATGATTAATCCTCTCATTTTTCATAAGGAAAAAATGCCTTTTGTCTAAACTCTTCTATTACCAGAGCTTCTGCTAGTTCTTGTGGACTGAACTGTTAGTGGTTGGATGAACCAATAACACAGTGCTAATAAAAATCTTGGTCCTGTTGGAACGAGATGGAGTTTTATCACTGATTTCAGCACAAATGAGATTCTAGTTGCTGCGTTGCTTATTTGAAGTGTTTTTCCTTGGATGAGGATTGGCAGATCCATTAGCTAACTGGATTTATGTTTTAATTTGCCTCACTTACGGTATACTATGCATTTTAATCACTCATTCTAACCATCTACTTGATTGTAATTTATCTTTGTGTTCATGTATAAGCATTGTTTCTACTAAGACTAATGAAAATGCTTCCATCATGGCTGCTACCTTGATAGACTTGCACAGGGCTTTCTCACTAATCTGAAGGTGTTTTGGTGACTACTTTTATCGTTTATTTTTGTTTCAGAAATAACACTGGTATCTTCATTTACAAAGTCAAAGTGCCAAGCAGAAGATGTCAGACAGTCATTCAGTAATGTTCAATATTCTTAAAAGAAATAGATTAACATCCCCCAGCAGCAATTTTAAATACTCCAATTTTAAAGACACATGTTGCACTTCAGTATTTCTGGACAGCAGAAGCAATGAGTCAGTAAAAGATCCCGATGTAGAACATAAAGAAGCACTGAGTGTAACAAGTTTATCATTGCTACAAGAGCAGTCTGAGCACATTCATCCAAATACACTCTTTCCTGTGTCATCATCTATTGAAAATGAAATGAATTCTATCTCCTCATCAGAAAGAAGAGAAGCAAATAGAAGTGCAGATTTTTTTGAAACTCCTAAAGTGAGTAGAAAAGGCTCCTCACTACGCAGGAGGCTGCTTTTATCTAAGGCTGTTCCAGCTGGCACAACTGTAGGATGCTGTGAAAGACAAGCTAGTTCTTCAGGAAGCAGCAAGAAAAAAATATTCTCTTGTGTTTTGAGCTCTGAAGAAAAACTTTCACAAACTGCTTCAGATTCTCCAAAAGATAAAAGTTACAAACCTCTGACAACTAGCACTTCAAAAACTGAGGACTCTAATGGCAATTGCCCAAAACGGAGACTTTCCTTTTCACAACAAAGGACTTCTACGCTAGATGAGTCCAAATGTAAAGACCCCTTATTGCTAGAACCAGAATGTTTATCTCCAATTCAGCGTAAGGATGTTATTGTTAATAACGCTAATGAATTCAATGAAAATGTCCTTATGAGTGTTAGCGATGGGTTGCTTAGGACTCCTACTTACAGTGTCTTACCTGAGGCCAATGAGGGTAAGTTCCTGACTTCTATCAACAGTCTTGTAGAGAACTTTAACTTTGGAATGTGTGATATAAATTCTCCCCCTGTTAAGCTGGCAAGTTACCCAGACCTTTCAACACCTGAGGATAGTGGATATAATTCACTTCATTTGGACAAATTGGGAGACTCATTGTCTGATCATGATGGATCTTTCCAAGAGTTCTTCCAAAAACGTAAAGAAGGTTCCAAAATTCTGGATAGTAAAAGAAAGACAAGAAAACTTGAACGCATTAGAAGGTTATCCACTCTTCGGGAACAAGGCTCACAGTCAGAGACAGAAGATCATTATGGCAGTCCTACTTCAGCATGTATGTTAACAGAAGAAAGAAACTTTGTCAGTGAAGACCATGCATTAATTTTAGAAGAACAGCCTAGTGGAGACCTAGTTGTAAGTCACGGAGATCTCTCAAGAACTCCAGCTCTGAAAATAGTTCATGAAATTTGCTTGCAAAGACAAAGATCAGACCAAAATCAAATATCAGAGAATATTGACGGAACAGAAATATTTGCATTAGAACGCGTTCTTGCTGGACTTATTGGCAAGAAAATGGGCCTTGAAAAATTAGATATTTTAACAGAATTAAAATACAGAAATTTAAAACATGTTCTTTCTATAGTTTTAGATGCTTTGACAGTGGAAAGTCTATGCAGGTAAGTACCACTGCTTCCCTCCCCTCTCCCCCCCCCCCCCCCGCGGGGCTTTGGGGGGGCCCCCCCCCCCCCCCCCAAAACTGGGCTGTGAC
>NW_008794963.1:4831372-4852547 GCF_000699145.1 Aptenodytes forsteri | reverse complement strand
GTAAACTTAAAACTAAATCACAGTACTTGTAAATTTTAAAATATATTAAAAATTCTTTAAGCCTAGGAAGTAACTTCTTCTCATTACAAGTTCCCCGATAATGTATAGTACTCAAAACACATTTTCTAGATTTTTTTTCCTTGTGTATTTAATTTCCTCAGTTATTTCTAAGCATAAAGATGCTCAAAGAATTTTGCTTCATGAGTAATGTTCTAGATTAATTTTTAATCAATAGAAACTGTCACTCATTTCAAAGAAATCGAGTGCCATGTGTGTTATTAGTTACAAAGGGAATGGGAGAATAGGTGGAAGTATAAGGGCATGGATGTTTTCAGAACACTTAACACAAAAATGTGACTTTAGAAACAAACTTGGCAAGTGGCTTATGTGGAAGGGAGAAACTTATTTGATTTTGTAAGTCAAAGATATGCTGTGTTATTTATATTGCAATTGTTCTCTAAACTCTTCTATTACTCTTATACAGTGGTGCATAAGAGTACATGAGATCTGTGTTTCATAACAATATGGTGAACTCTTGAAGTATATAGCAGTAGTCTGTAAAATGACCAATAGTATATGAAATTATGCTAAAAAACTTTAAAAGGTAGTCTTACTATCATGACTTCTGTACTACTTGGCAAAAATATGAAAGTGGATACTTTTTTTCATTCATTTATTCCAGTATTTGGAAAGTAAGCAAAAACTGGCGTGAAATCATTGTACAAGATAAAAGTGCAGATAAGAGGAGAAAGTTGTACATAAAACACCTGAAGGAAGAAGCTGGGGTAAGGTTCATCTCAAAGGTAACTTTTTTTTTTCAAGTGTGAAAGAAGACAGGTCAGAGGAAAGAAGAAACATGTTGTAAAGCTACAGAAAGGTAATTGATAGAGATAGTTCCAACTTGAGTATGTGAAAGATTCTAACAGGAGAATGTAATTGCTTTTATTGCTTTTTCAACTGTCCACAGTCTGAGTACTAGTCTTTCAACCATGTGATACTCTTTCTTTTTTTCTCCCGCGGTCCCCGTCCCCCCCCACCTTGAGAATCCTGTAGGATCTCTTCCTCAACTGATTCCGGCTTTGGATCTTAAACCCCTTTCATACCTTTGTGCCATGTTGTTCCTCATTTTCATTTCCACTCTAGCCTGCGGTGGAGTAGGACCCGCTCTAGACTACTTCCTGATTATTTTCAGGACTGTTTGTGGCTAAGCTTCTTCATGATGTACTTGTGAACATAAGAAGGACATATAGAAGTTTTTTTAAGGGATATCTAGAAAAGTAAGCATATTAATAGCAGTATAATTTTTTTAGATCCTCCACGTGTGTATACACACACTTCAGTGTAACCTTGCTTTAATAGTGACAAAACTTATGTTTGCTATTTCCATGCATGCTATTGCAATGTCTCCTAATTCAGAAACATGAGGACCAGCAGAGAGTGCTAAAAGACAGTTAGTTTTTTACCCTGCTCATGGGACTTTGTTTTTAATGGTTCCTGTCTCTTGTTCCCTTACTAAATATAAACATTTAATGGGAAATACATGCACTATACATAATTTCCTTTTCTAATGTGTTGTTGCAGAGGGAAAACAAAAAAAAGCAAAAACCAGCTGCAAATCCCAAATGAAATAAACCCCTGACTTGCTTCCTTTTGTGTTTTTTTTTCTTTCTTTATAATTATAAACTTTAACAGGAATAATTCTTGAAAGCTGAAGATGCTGCCACAAGACTTAATGTTCTCAATAGATCTGCTCTAAGGCCTGTTCAAGCTCAAGCTAGAACTCCTATAGTACAAACACCACCTTCATACACTGAACTTACACCCAGGAGATGCAGTTCTGTTCCCCATTCAACTACTAGACAGGAAGAATACATAAAAGTAGGTAGCTAAGAAACTTCACTTTCAGTTTTTAGAAAATTTCAATTTACAAGAACTAAGTAGCTCTTCTCTCCCTCCTCTTGCTACAGGTTGCTAAAACTCTGTTCACTGACGAAGCTCTAAAACCCTGCCCAAGATGTCAATATCCTGCTAAATATCAATTGGTAAAGAAACGGGGACTATGTAGCAGAAAGGCATGTGCATTTGAGTTCTGTATTTTATGCCTGCATGCTTTCCATGGGTCAAAAGAATGTAATAGTTTATCTGCAAAATGGAAGAACAAAAAAGATGCTCCTCCAGGAAGTGCCCAAAGCAAAAGAAATTTAAAAAGACTCTAAATTTGTAAGGCATGTAAGTCCTTACCTTTAATTCCTTTTCCCCTTCTCCTAAATCCCTAACCTTGTTCGTATTCTTCCTAAATATATGCAATTTGAAAGTCTCATTCAATGTGTTTTTGCTGACTTATCAAGATAACTTCTCATGTATATATCTTAATCAATTCAGTATATTTTTGTTTTTGAAAAAAGTGAACATTTTAAAACATTTTATGTCTTGTTTTACCTGTTGTGTAGCAGCTAGGCACTTACTAACATCTTAAATTTTTTAAATAAAGTATCTTAAATGTAGTCTTCAATATCTAGCTTACAGCACCTCACAGATGTTTAAAAATGTGATTCGTCTTAATGACAAATTAAAGAAAATTATTTTTTTAAAAAAACTTTTTAATGGGATTTTTTATTGTTCACTTTAAATTACAGTAAATGTTTTTAAAAAAAATCTTGAAGTGGGGCACTAGGTACATATGCAAAAAATACTTCTACCTATATAAATGATTATACCTCAAAAGCAATATATTAGTTGTCTGAATTTTATATCAGAATAATTATTTTGTTGTTCTCTTAGCCTCTGTAATGCAAGTCAATAGAATAGTAATGGCTAAATCAAGCTGATGCTGTGTGGATATTCTATGGTACTGTTTTTTCAGAGTTTTTGTCTTTACCTGAAAACTTCAGGTGATATACTATATATTCACATATCTAAATATGCTGTTGCATTACCCTTGTTGTTATGAACTTACCTTTATACTTACTCTGATGTTACTTCAGCTCCCAGATACTGGATCATCTTCATACTTCTGCTTGAATTAAAGGATTATCTACTACTAGAAATCATCCTTTCTCTATCTGTAGATTTAATTAAGGGAATTCACTGATTTTGCTCTTGAACTAAATATGCTGATCCTTTACAGAAAAAGAACTTAATCTGCCTTTCAGACCTCAAATGATTTTTGTGGTTTGTTTTGTTTTTTTTTTTTTTAAACTCCCAGCAATTGTAAACAGCTTGAAATACAGAAATACAGGCAACAGAAGTGGACACAGTACTTGCTCTGAGACACAATATCAATTTACTTCTCCAATTGATATTGTCCTACTTGTCCTTTCAAGGAGTTAACTTGTCACAAGCATCTCGCAGAACACTTGTAGTCAGCTGGTGTTTCTTCCCCACTCTCCCTCTGATTTTGTCCTATGTGTTATATTTGTGATGTTGTAACTTTACCGTGTGTATTTGTAGGTAAGCCTTATCATTGAGCTATTTAAAAAGTAGTCTGATTAAAAAAAAGAGCTTTCAACTAAGCAATAAGCAGTGTATTTGCCTCTATTAATATTTATTCACATATCCCTTTATTTTTATTGTCTGAAAATTACAAAAACTTCTGAGATTTTTTTTCTCTTTCCACATAATCTGTGGATGTTTAAGACAAATGGACCAGGATAATTCACTTCAGGATGTTCTAGAAACATCACTTCCTATTTCTGATCTCTAACTGTTGTGATTTGTAATTTGGTCAGTACTTTTAGTGTACTTGATTGCTGGGATAGTAGCTCCCCATTTGGAAGGAAGAGGAACAACATAGTTAGTAAAATGCCATAGAAGTTTTAGTACTAACTTTATTAACCAAACATGGTATCATTAAAGAAGGGATAAACCCAATATATTGGCCAGAAAATCATGTTTATTACATTAATAAAATTATCAACACTTTCATTCCATACTTACTTGTATTTGCTAAGCCTTTGCATTATTCTTGTCTAGGGTTAGACTGGTAGCACTTGAACTGGAAGACTGAAAGTGGAGTTTATATAGAACCTATTCTGAGGGAACAATTGAAGGGAAGGATGTTGGGACAAGCTAGGGAATATAGAGGTATGTGTGTATATAGTTTTGGTTTAGGAAGAATGGCAAGTCATTACAGAGGAGGAGACTGCAAGTGGGAAAATTGCTAAATTATTTGATTTGTTTAATACTTGCATTTTCCTAATTGCTTGGAACTTTAAGTGTTCAAGGTCTACTTAAAAGTTAATTTAGTTCAGAGGACTATTGGATTGGTTCTTTTATTCTTGTGTATAAAATAACTAACTATACATTTTTAGAAATGTTTAACAGTTTCTATTAAAGGTTAAAGTGACATGAAGAAGAACTTACTAGGCAGGAAGTTATATTACACAAGAATGTGAATGCACATAGTCTGTAACTTTATAATAACTTAACTGGGATTAGTTTTGTTTCTTATCATTGAACTATCAAATAAAATAGGGAATGGTAGTAACTGCAATGCAGAATAAGTACAGCACGCGTAGCACGTCAGACTGCCATTGGCATTGCTGCATTTTCCCTTTGCTAAATACCAATGTACTTCATGTCTTTAATATTAAAAAAATAATAAAAATGAAGCTTTAAATGCATCCTTGAAATTAGTGGGAGAGTTATGACAGACAGTGAGAGGATTTAGCTCGCTTTCTGATGGTATTGCAGTCCAGTCCAGAAATACATGAGGTGCAAGCCTTGTTTCGAAAACTTTCAGAAATACTTTCAGAACTATTGCTAAACAGGTACACCTTTGGATGGAAAGCCATATGGGAACTCAGTTTAAGAATCAGTTGTTAAATGTCCTTTCACTTTGAGGAAAAAATTCTGGTAAGAGATGTGTGACCTTATCCAAAGAGTTTGCTTTTGCTAAAATCTGAATAATTCAGGGAGAACAGGGGTGGTAAATTGGTTCTGGTATAGGCATTATTTGTTTTTAAAGGTATATCTTTGACATCTACAGTGTCCATCCAACAAGGAGTAGCTTGAGAGGAAAAAATACTTGAACTCTTTCACAATTTAAACACGTTTTGCCCTGTTTTGGCATGTTTAAAACTTCTTTTTTCCCCCTTCTAAATCTGCCTCTCAAAAATCTCTTCTTGAATCAAATGTCTCTTGTTCACTTAGGTCTATCATAAATGTAACTATGCTCTGGTGTTTGGGTGAAATGAGTTCTCTGCTGTTGTCTACTGCTACACCAGAGGTGGGGGGGAAGTGAGAAAGCCAGACTTCTTGTCTATGGGTAACGCTCCTCTCTGACAGTGATTTCTTTTTTTTTTTTTTTTTTTAATAAAAGTAGCTTTATGCCTTGACGTAAAGGCGAAATAAAATAGTGATATACTTAATGTGTGGGTAAAGAATAACATATCTAAGAGAACACAAAGTATGTTATAGTTATCTAATAGCCTCTAATAGTTTGGGTAAAAGGAATCAAAATTCTTTCATGATATTTGATTTAGTTATTGACAGAAATGAAGTCTTTGGGGTAGGAGAGTGGAAGTAACTTTTTCTGAGTCCCTGTTAGTATGCTTTTTTCTGTATACTGTATGCCTTAATTAGTCTCCATCAGATACCACTAAGCTATCTGAGTCTGGACTCGAATGAAACAGCAAAGGAGAACATAGGCTCCTACTTTGTATATTAGAAAAAAAACCCAACAAAAAACAAAACCACCACAACAAAAAAAAACCAAACAAAAACCCAACACCCTTCCCTCCCCCCCAAACAAAACAAAAAACACAAACAAAAAAACAGTCCATGAGTGTCAGGGAGTCTAGGGATTCATGTCTAGCATATTTCTCTTTCTACTGGGCTGGATTAATTCTTAGAGACCTGAGGTCAGGTACTAACACTTCTAGCTACCACAGAGAAGAAGGATGCAAAAGTGGTCCGTGGGTAGAAATGACAATGGCCAAGAGTTTCCTAAAATATCCTGCCCGTGATTATTCTCCAGCTCAAGAATTTTTCTTACAATTGACAACAGATTGTTGGAAAGGGAGGAATGAATTGTCTTTCACTCTGGAAGATGAGGATAATGACATTAAAATTAATGTTCAAGGTAATACTGGGTTTATTTGCTGCTGAAAACCTTATTTTTGCAATCCTTATTTCCCTTCAGACAGGCATGATCTATAGTGGGAGGAGTGATATTGCCTACAAAGGATGACCAGGGAATGCATTTAGATTTCTGAAGGTGATGGTTTGAGCCAGAGCTGTGGGTTTAAATTCTAAAAAAGAATTCTTAGAAGTAACCTCTTGCTGCTGACAGATGTTGTTGCAAGAATTGTACTTCATAAATCTTTTTTTCTTTTTTTTGGAGCAGCAACCGTAAACCTCAAGCGGTCTGTGAGAAGGAAATTGAAATTACTTAAGTTTCTGATCATTCTTTCCTTGGTGACAAGTATGGAAGAGCTTAGGCAAAAAATTGTTATAAATCTTTTCAATTGTTTATAGGATAGAGAATGCTAGTATGTTCTATCACTAGCCAACTAAAAATGATAAAAAAACTTTGCTCGTTAAATAAAGGAGCTCATCAACATCTGTCAGATTATTTTCCTGTTCCATATATTGGTTATTCATTAGTACCCCTTAGGCAATTTAGGCCAATTTTAATACAAGGAGTAATTCATTTTCTTTCTGTTTTCATAGGCTCATGAAGAAATACAGGAGTGTCAGATCAGAAAGGGACTCTTGGAGTCTAGTGCCAACTCTTATGTCAACTCACCAAGTTCTGTCTTAAAACTGGACAGAATACTGTCTCACAACCTTTATGTTGGAGACCTATTCCAGATTGCTCTACTACTTCAGTTAACCACTGGCCTTTTTTTCTTCAGCATTGCTATTAAAATAGCTATTCTATACATCTGTTCCTTCCCTTAGACTTTTTTCCCCAATGTTATGATTGTGTAGTATAAATAGCCCCTCACTCTTTATTTCATTGACAAAAAACTCTGAACTTAGTCTCATCTCTCATATACAACCTCTGTTTCATGGATTGTCTTAACGACTCTTCACTGTTTCCATTGGAATCTATTCTTTGAATCTATGCAACCAGTATTCCAGGTAAAACCTCCTCAAGACCTTGAATAATATTAGAGCTTTCTTTTTTCTATCAGAAATACTTTGACAAATGCATACTAAGATTAGCATTTTTTACATGTTTTCTGCACACTTGCAGTTTAGTCACTAGGTGTAGTACTCCCACATTCTTCTCTCACAAATTTTGAAAAGATCTCAATTTTTTGCCATAAATTCTTACTGAACCATAAGTGCATAACCTCATACTTTGTACTACTAAGCTTCAGGCTTTTTTTGCTTCTACTTCAGTCTCATGGTGATTTAGTATTTGGTGTGATTATATTATATTTTTATAAGTGCAAATTCTTTGTCTGTAGTGAATCTTACAGGATTTTTTTGGTGCAAAACATCTAGCAGATTCTGTTATCACTTGTCAGATGCCCCAACAAAATCTGACTGTTTCTTGGGAATGATGTGTTTATTTTTTTGTCAGATGCCCCAACAAAATCTGACTGTGTTTATTTTTAGTTTAAAAAAAAAAAAAAACAAACAAACAACAAAGCTTGCTTTTACTTTCTGACTTCCTGAGCTCTGATCAGTTGAAATTCTCATTACAAAAAGACTTAACACATTTTTTCCTCCCCCTCTTAACTTTGACAAGCCTCTGTACAGCGTTAGAACCTGCCCAAACTTGTCAGAAGCCTAAATGCTAGTAAGGCCTTATTGAGCTGGGTGCTAATGGATGAGTAGTAAAGAAACCAACTCTTCAGCTGAAAACACGGATGGCATGGCGTTCTGAATGAACTCATAAACACTGATGTTGAATAGTAGAAGCTTCATATAAAAATAGATCTCTGACTTGGAGGCTGGAGTTCATGTGTTAAGAGCCCCTCGAATTTTTCTCCTCTGCATTCTAAAACTCATTCTGAAAACAGTTCTGCAAGGGTGGTTGTGTCTTAATTCTGTAGGTACCTTCAATCTCTGGCAAATGGGATGTGGAAACTGTGCCTGTATTTCAGCTGCTTCTTTTCAGTCCTGAATCATAGTGGAAAAACCTATTTCCATAAGCTGTTTAAACTTAGGTATTGTGTCATGACTAGAACCAGCTGAAGTGGTAGAGGATAGTAACTTCTGGCAAAAGAGGGACAGCTAGCCGGGAAGCAATAGTACCCTAGATAACTTTTAGCAAGTGTTACTATATTTATCATTTGGAGCTGCAAGGTTATTGCAGAATTAGGTAGCAGTTGTGCAGTGGTCTTCCACTTCAGCAAAAAATGTTAATTATCATCCTAAAGTGCTGCTGTTGCCTAAATGGAGGACTCCTATCATGTTCACTGAGCAGACACTAAAGTTCCCTAAGTACTGAATTGTGTGTAATACATTATTTGAGGCCTGAAGAACGTATCTCCTGAAATGCCTTGTTCTGCCAGGACTCAGTAGCTCAGTACCTAGACCACTGGGATACCAGAGGAAAACTTCATTTTGTATGAATCCATCACATTTTCCTGGTGCACGTTTCGATAGATTTGATGCTACCCAGATTGTGGCAATAGCAATGCCTTTGGCTGTTAAACATGAATTTTGGTTGTGTTGAGAACGTTCTCCTGTCTTTGGAAAAAATTTTGTACAAAAGAAGCACTCCCACAAAATATTGGAATTTCAGGTTCAGTTTCCCTTTATCCTTTTCCCATTGTGTACTCTGTTGTGGCATACAAAAACTATTACTGGGATGCAGTTATTCTCCAGCCTTGCTGATGGAAGTGTTTCTGTCAAGAAATTGTTCCAAGACTCTGTATCCCAAAAGCGTGTAGTAAGAGGGAGCATGATTTTTTGTGAAGGGCAAGATATGGGTCCTGTTTTCTGCTCCAAACAGAAATGTTCACTGGTGCACTGTTTAAGTTCCTGTTCTAGACTTTTTCCTTGGTTTAAATAATTGTCATAGAGTAGTCAAGGGAGAATGTCATACAACACAGAATGGATAACAAGAAAACAAACTGATTCTTGAAATGCTTTGCTTGATTAACTAACCTAAATGTGAAACGATCTTAAGGGTTGAACTGTTTTCCTCACTGAAAATAGTCCTTTATTTCAAATGCATACATTCTGTTGATAAAAATATTTTATCACAAGGGGGCACCAAAGATTTTTCTTACAGAACAGAACTTTAGTTGTTTTTCTTCTTGCTTTAACCCTTACACACCCTTACACACTAACGCAATGTTACAAATGCAAAATCTTTCGAATAGCTTAAAGCAAGGGTGGCCGTAATTCCTGCCCCTAGGAGGTGCATACCAAAGTCTTCAAGAGAAGAGTGGCATCCTGGGAAGCAATTCAGATGGTATTACTTCTCTAGGGCCTCCTTTACAGGGTGAAGCTGTGCTGGGCACACAGCCAGGTCCTACAGCAACCAGGCAAGATCACAGAATCATAGATTAGTCTAAACAGAGCCTGCTGGCTCAGTTCCTCTCTCAGCCATGGACTTGGATTGTCCGGCAGTCTCCATGCCAGCCCGGTGTTGGCTATAAAATGTAACTCTCATATGGAAGTGTTGCAGTTGAAGTATTGGAGAATTGAGTTTCAGGAGCTGCACGCTCAGAACTTTATTTCCCAACTACAGAAAATGTATTTGATACTAAAATCCAATAGAGTTTTACAAAGCATGGATTACATGCAAGTGCATCCTCAATCTATCATGATTTAAAATGATCACAGGAAAAATATCTTGTTGTATGCATTTTATTCATACTTAATTGATGTTCTGATAGCTTTAGTGAACATGAAAGGGAAAACATTAACTTTTTTAAACTCAAAATTGGGAAGGGGCTAAGTATTCCCACATAAGATATTTTAAGCAATATCAGAATGGCAGCATTTTTTCAGTTTTAGTCTGTTAAATGAAGACTGAATTGAGAATTTGGGAACTTAATGTGTTCTTTATTCTTTAACTAGGTACTTCTGGAGTCCAGGAGAGCAATAGGTAGGGAAGTAGAATACCTACAAAATAAGAAGGCTGTAATTTTATATGCTTCTCTGAAGCATTATTGAAATCTTACAGAGCACCTATTAGTTATGGATTATTATACCATTCTTAACACCTGTTGTATTGACACTGCTGTGTTCTGGAAGCTGATGTATGCAAAATCTTTTTCTTCTTTCCTCCTGATTTTTTTTTTTTAAGCTGGATCAGTCTCCCAGTCTGCTTTATTATACAGCTACACAAGCAGCCATGGCAGTATAACACAAAAAGGTGGGAACTGATGGTCAGTGGGATGTGCTGTCTCAAACAGCACTGCTGCTATCCACAGGCTTGATGCATCAGTAATATACCACATGGATAACTTAGTTCTTAGCTGGGGAATCATGGGTTTGGGGACTGTTGTTGACATCTCTTTGATTGTAACAGCAAGACTGGAAAGACAGGCATGCATTTAGTGTTTCTTGTTGGGTATATGCCACCTATTGCCAGGAGATGATCTTGTTAAAGGATGTGTTTGGCATTATTGGCTTATGTTATTTCTATCTACTGAAGCTTCTTCATATGCCTCTTGTGTTGGCCCCTTAGTTGACTAGAACACCTGTTAAGCCAAGATCAAGGAACTGACCTGACTTAAACCAAGCTACAAGTAACCCCAAAAAAATAAAATTGTCATGGAATTTGCTTGCACAACTAAACGTAAGAAGTGGTGGTAAACTTGCAAAGCTTAAATTAGCAGAGCCAAAATGTGTTATAAAACATGACTCCAGTTTATCTACATGAAAAATAGAGAATAGACAGTGACAATGCGATCTTGTACATAGTGCCAAAATTTCTGATACATCCCCTGATAGTGAAATCTCTGTGAGAAATAACTGTCATAGTTTCTTCTGATCTGTATCTTATGTTTCAGTTGAAAGCTATGCTAACTGTAGTAGGGCTGCTAGCAATAAATTTTCTCTGCCTTGCTGTAAACTTATGTACCATGCCATTTTTTTTCTTGTATGTGGTTTGACAGCTGTGGGTCTAATAGTTCTTTCCTGATTTTCATACTGTCTTCACAAAATGAGTTTATTCCTAATACACTTCTTCAAACTGCCACAATCTTGCTGAATATTTTTTTTCATAGAATCATTAGACTTTCAATTAAGTCTTAATGCTCCTTTCCAAAATTAGGAGAATATCACACTATCTTTTCTAAAGTTCTAGCACTTATCTCTTAAGACACTAATACAAATTTCTGAAGGGATCAGATGACTGCAGGTATGAAGTAGGTAGCTGGCATGTATGAGGTAGCAAGAGTACAAATGTATATCATAAATTCCTAAGTAGTCCTTCCAAATTCTGATTCACTTTCCAGGTATGCCTCTGTATTCCCTTTATCTTTTCCAAGACCCATACTAAGCAAAGGGAAATCAAACTTTAAATAAAGCCTTTAAACTTGATACAATACCTCTACCTTGTCCTGGTAGAATAAGATTGTTATAGGAATCCTTGGGCTGCTGGTGACATGGACAAGTCAAGGAATATTCTCCAGTGACTATCCAAATAGAGACTTTTGTAGAGGTCAAGCTCCTTGGACCTGCATTCCCTCTGACAGTCTCCTCCACTAGTAAAAGGTTTCTAATGTTGATAGACCAAAGCTATGTTGCATCTCTTCATTTACTATTTAGCCCTTCCTATTTTATTTTTAAGCACTTTCTTTTTTTTCTCTTCACCTAGACAATCTTCAGGAATTTTTTTTTTCTCCTTTCAGAACTCTTTTGAGTGCTCATATTCCAAATATGTGTTTCCTCAGGTGTCTGCATTAACTACTTCTGACAGCCACAGAATTGCATTAAATTGTGCCGTAAACTAGAACTATCAGATTCAACACACAGAGGCTGTACCACCACAACAGGCAGCTTCTGCCATTTTGTCAACAGAATAATTTAAAGTATTTATGGGCCAGCCATCTGATGATCAATTTGTGTTTTCCTCTCAGGATCTGACTCCCATTTCGGCAGTTCTGCAATCAATATTTAAATAGGTTTCGTAGCACCTGTTTTCAGTTTGAGATTGTTGCTTTCAGATGCAAAAGCTAAAATGCACGTGGCAATCATCCAAAGAAGAAAGAGTAGTTACATTTAACCAAAGTTGGATTTCTGTAGAGATATTTAGGTATTAAAGATATCACATGATGAAATGCCCACCTATATCTGAGATGGGGAGTTTCTATTGAAAATTGATGGGAATTGGTTCATAGCTGCCTTTGGAGAACCCTCTAGATGCCTATCTGCTTTTTTTTTTTTTTTAATAGTGTTTGCTACTTTTTGAATGAATAATTAATTATGGGGATGTTCATGACTTCACTGTGACCACTGCCAGGAATCAAACACAGGTTAGCACCTAAAAACACAAGTGTGCATTTGGATTTAATAAAGCAAACCAATTTATGTCTTGTCTTTATTTGAGCAAGTCACAAGGAGGAGACTTGTTCACCCAGCAAGCTGACATAGCTTACATGCTCGTTTCTTTGAGTGCAAAGTTCTCAGCAGTTTTGATCTGATTTGCCTGGGTGATACTGTGAAACACTTTCCCTGGTAAATGCTTGAAAGCATAAATTTCTGAGAAGTGTGGAGGAAAGGGACAATGACGGATTGAAGTCTTGACTGAAAGTTCACCTCTCCAAATGGCTCTTCAGTAATGAGCAGAGGAGGGAGATGCCAGCAGGGATGGAGAGGACCAATTTATGTCTTCCTCCCATTTGTCTTCCTGTGCAGATCTCTTCCTGTGCTGGCCTTCTGCTAGATTACCATTTTCTCAAAATGCTAATAATTTGAAACCTACTTCTAGCCTTTTTACTTTCTTTTGTCTAGAATTTTACTGGTATCACCTTTTTTAGAACTTATTCTCCATCCTGTCTAGCCATTCATCTTTTCTACAAGATCAAGTGCTTTTTGGGATAGATCACCGCTTTGACTATGTGAAACATTCTGTAGGTCTGCAGTTCTGCTAAGAAATAATCATCAAAATGAAAATAAGAGAAGAACATGGAAAGAGAAAAATGTGGAAAAGAAGGAAAATGAGCATAATCTTTATGTCTCAGCTTCACCAGCTGGTGAAATTTTAACTGGCAATATAAAATCAGGACTGAAACACACACACACAAAATATTTGATCTAAATGTGTGTTGTTAACTAAATTAATGAGAAAGTGATAATGACTGCTAATAGATTCTCCATGAGAGAGTACAGTGTGTCTTTCCAGATGAGCTTATTCCAAAATGCAATCTTTGAAGCACACTACAAAGAGAACAAAGACCTAAGAGTCTTGTATGAAAATGTAGCAGATGATAGAAGGAGAAAAAAAAAGACTTCTTTTTTATTGTCTCATTTCCAAACTTCAATTCTTTCGAAGCTGACTTGTGGCTTCCACTTTTAATGTTAAAAAGGATGCATTCGTCATGTTTCTGTTGTTGTGTTTGCTTCAAAAATTACAAGCAACTAGGGAAGTTTAGGAGAATGTTATACATCAAACGCTATGTCTAAACCTACATCAGAAAGAAAAAGGGGCAGGGGGAAAAGGAGTGGAGTGAACATTAGCTTAAACATTTGAAATCATATTAAGTAGTTTGGTTATAAGACAATGCAGTCTCATATATAATGCAGTGCAATTATTCTACCTGTTGGAAAGGTTTCACTTTACATTTTATGGGCCATCTTGTTATGCATATTTCTCTTACATATGTATTAGGTATACCTATTTGAAATATTTCATAATCACAATGATACATGGCACTAAGAAATCATGTGTTTAAATGTATGCCATTCAGTGTTAACCCACTGTTTATGATGTCTTATTGAACAGAATTTGCATACAGAGAACATAAGGATAGTTAATACTTCAGAATACTGATCATACTATTTAAATTGTCCATAGCTCACTTAAGTTTGAATCTTTATATTTTATTCTTTGCTTCTGTTGAATACACTTTTCATATATATTAAACTTTTGACTGAAATGGGTATCTTGGCTATGATATTATTCAGCTTATCTCTTAGGTCTTTGGAAATACTCTTCTTCCCTTAAGGGGGGGGGGACGGGACACCACAAAGCATTCCACCCTAAAAAGCTAATCAAACAGCTAACAACGTTACACCAAGACAATTAGAAGAGGCATTATTCTGGCATTTAGTAATTAGAACAGTGATTGTGGTATTTGGGCAGGCACCCCCAGGAGTGGGAATGCACATCTGGAGTAGAGGGTGCAAAATACCATGTGTTTCTCGGACATGAAGCCATTTTCCCTGCCTCTATGATATCTGATTTGCTGCTTGTAATTTTTGACAGTCATCGATTCCTGGACTTCAAGCTGTAGTCCCTGAGCATGTGCATTTGTTCTGTTTTTACTTGATCATGGATTCCACCAAAGTCATGTATGAATTAAAACAAAACTTTTTTTCACAGCTGAAGGGTATGACTGGAGATACTATACTGTTCTGTGAAAGGCGGCACAAATGGTAGAGTTTGCAGGGAATGGGAAGATCTTGGTGCATTTTGGGCAGTTTCTGAGCACAGCTGATGGATTAGGCTTCTCAAAGGAGCCCTTCATGTAACTTGCATACATGACATCTTGTACGACTGATACCAGTGGGATTTATGCCAAGCTACTGAAATCAGTGCTGTTCTGGAAATAAGCAGCAGTAGAACCTTTGAGGGAACTTTCATGCCAAAAAACCCTGAAGGTGTCTGAAGAATTTATGCAGTTCTAGGATCAGATACTCGCTAGGTAGGATGTTGTCAGATCCCAGTTGTGGAACACCTGAAGTCCACTGAAATCCTCATATAGGAGCCTGAATTCCTTCTTTGTACACAGCTTTCGCTGACCATACCAGAAATGTGACTTTTTCTTATATCCTGGAGTACCCCCTTGAGCCAAGGAAGAAACTAACATTCTGGGAGTAGACTCTATTCTATGTCTCTTAATGTCTTTTCTCCTTCCACCTAGGCTATTTATAAACTTTTCCCTAACTGGGGGAAAATGCCTTTGGATTTCTGCTAGGTCTGGGCCTTGGCAGCAGGAGGAAGCAGGGAAGGCTGTTACCGAGGCTGCAGGTTGTGTTTCTGGCACATCACAATGGAGCCATTTGTACCTGTTAGGAAACAGCCCAGGTTTCATCTCAGCCTTAGCAATATGAAGCTCCTCACCTTTTCTTACTTGGCTGCAGTGGAAGTTCTCTACCATAGATAGGGATGACTTTGTTACTCGGCATCAAGCCTTACAGCCCGCTTATGGATGCAGAATTATTTGATACATGATGTAAATCTGTTGGTCATTAGTCATATGGTGTGAGATTTTTTTAAGGCAAAATCCCACGTGGCTGAAGGGTTTTGCTAACATAGGAGAAGGTAGAATATAATTTTGGACTAAGAACTGCCTAGGTCGGTTGAGAAAAGAGTGTTTAATTTCATTTCTTGCTGCAAGTATCCTCAAATTCCTAGTTCACAGGCATCTCTTTTGGGACCATATCATCAGCGTGCCTGATATCCGAGTCTGCTTCAGGGAGCTTTGCATCAGCAGTAGAAGTATTTGCTTACTGCTCAGCTCTTCCCGTGCATTGTTTGCAGTGCCATAGCAACCCTGCTTGCTGTGAGACGCGCAGCAGGGCCCGCCTGCCCTGGTGCAGACCAGCAGTCCCTAGCCAGGCCCAGGGACTCTGCAGCTTCTATTTCTGGTCTGCAGTCAAGGATATCACCTTTGCAAATGAGATCGTAAGCTTGCAGGTGTGGGTGCCGGCCCTTATGTATGTAGATCCAGAATGCAGCTGAAGAGGCTTACCACTGGTATGTAGTGCTTTCCACAGGGTGATGGACTGACTCCATGTCAGACAGGGGGTCTGACCCCAGGGTGATTGTCTCAGGTACAGAAACGGTGGTACAAAAGAGGGAGATTTTGAACTGTTAGGTTTAAACTTGCCTAGCAAAATTCATGAATCTGAAGAGAGAACTTTGCTCCCTTCAAATGGCATCACAAAAGGTGGAATATTCTCCTAGAATCAGTGAGATTTGGTTATCTGGGAGCGCCCACAATTTTTTTTTTAATTTTATCATATGATTCGTAATATTTGCTGTTCAAGGCTCCCAGAGTCTCACACAAATCTTTATTTTCATTAAAACCAGCAAGCTTCTAATAATCCATTTTACAGAAGAAAGCTGAAAAGAAGTTAACTGATATGTATGAGAATAATCTGGTTAAATAATACTTTCATTATATTTAAATCATTCTTGTGATATTCAACCTTTTTATGCATGGGCCAACATTATTCCATGTTCTTAGACTTTATTTTGTTTCCTCAGGCTAAGTTATTTTATTTCAGAATATCCAGGAAGGTTGTCATGCCTCACTACTTTTTGTTTCTGTTCAGTAATCGTAGTTGAACAAGCTTGATTGTATTGCTTGGATAACACATGATATTTCATTTTTGTGTTTCAGAGCCTCCATGTATAACAGAAGAAGTGTTTGTAAGTATACTTTGTAAGGCTTGATCACTCATTTTGTCATGCAACTGTAGAGAAAAAAAGCAAAAAAACTTTTTGGAAACTATTGTCTGGTTTCTCATTTCTTTCCTCTGTCTAAGTATGGAGTAATTAGTAATTTCTTACAATTTTCTCAGACAAAAAAAATACTTAGTTTGAAAATAATTAGAAAAAAAAAGGAAACGGGAAACTCTGGAGAATAGGGATGGAAATGGAAAGGAAAGTGAAATAGGATGAAGGAAGGAAACAATCAACTGAAAGGTTCAACATGACAGATTTAACAGTCTTCTCCTTACTTTACCTTTTCTGCCCTTTGCTCATAGCTAATTGTAGGTTTCCCTGATGTTTGTCTTCTTATTTGAAAGGTACATATGTTTACTTGTTACCTCATATGAAACAACACCTTAAATCTTGCAGCTTAGGTAATGTTTGTCTCTTCCCCATTTTGGATGCCTTTGTAACTGTGTATTTTAAAGTATAAATGTATTGCTATTCCTTTTGGGAGCCTCTAGATACTAATATATTATCATAAACAGAATCAAGACTGAATTCAGGTAGAGATAAATGATATATATATATAGCAGATATTTAGCAAATATAAATATGTACATGAGAACAAACATATATATGAAAACATCTCTCAATTGCACATTTACATTGCATTAAACCTTGATTCTGCAGGCTACTTAATGTCACTAGGCATGTCTGACTCCAGGTGAACTTCACACAAGGACATGAAGCTGTCAGAGTTCTCTGCAGAACTGGAGTTTTGTACTAACTTTAACTTTTGACATTTAAAGATGCCATTTATTATGTATTTTTCAAGAGTGGAGAGGTATTTATCATTTTAGTGGGTGCTGCAGTGTGAAATGCAAACCTTTCAAGATGGTGCCACTTTTGCCCATGTTCAGCTTCTCCTTTGGTGTCTAATAATATTCCTGTACTTTTTCATGATGGCAGTAGTAGAGAAAGCTATCAAATACTATAGATAGAAAGTCATTAGGTTTGTTTCCACAAAATATCTAAGAAATATCTAATACCATTGCCAAAATGATTTTAAAATTCCTTTCAATGTTAAAAAAGTGATAGAAGCCAGGCCCAGGATATTGCTATTTGTACACAAATTGCATGAAGGCAAAACTGCAGTTTTGGACCAATTTTTAGCACACCTTGACCTCCAGTTGCAATTGTAAGTCAGCTTTTTCTAGTCATAATTTGGACTGTGCAGCGGGAAAGATGGCATGGGAAGAAATGAAACAAAATGCTTCCTAACACAAAAATCTAAGCTATAGTATTGTATATGCAACTCCATAACCTATAATGTGCAAATATCAAAGTGCAACTATGCTTTCAAATGAAAATGAGACTGACCACAAAAACCCCTCAAAAAACCAGAGGAAAGTATATGGTGTATAGTTGCAGTAAGATCAGTAAGTAGTAAAGCTTGCATTAGTAAGATCATAAATATTTTATTGATTAATCAACAACTGTGTTTACATTTCTTGCTGTTATATGGGACTACAGAGAATTATATCCTTGGCACATTAAAAACACATTATTTGCATATTCTTAAAGAGCTTATACTTCAGCCAGTAATAAATGAATTGTTTTGAATAAGTCCTTTGAAACAATAAAATATTTACATGGGGTATTATCCCATATCTAGCTGTCTTCAGATTCATCCTTATCAGCATCAAATCTAATTGTGCATTACCCAAACCAAACATGAGGCAGACTGCAGCTTGTTTCTAATGATTTTTTTTGTTAATTGTGTTATCACTTGCTGAATTGAGATTTCTGCATCTGATTGATTGCCTAGTGACATTAGCGAGAGGATTTTCTGTTGACTTCAAAATGCTTTGGGTTAGACACTTTGATTTAGTCAGTGCGCTAACATCTCTAGGTCCATGGTACTGCAACTGCATTGGACCATGGGCCTGTGATCCAAAAAAACCCACGATCTCTGTAATGCAGAAAGCCTTGCTTTCAGTGTTGTTAGCGTTTTCCAGGAATGAGTGTGAGCTAACTTGCCTGTCCTGTATCAGTCACAGCAGCAACCACAAGTGCTAAGGAATAAATGTTGGCAGAATAAGGCCAGACAAACACCGTCAGATCTTGTCAGGCAGCACACAGGGGCCTTCCTGAGTTCCTGTTAAAGTAGATTAGCTCAAGATTTCTTCCTTACCTACGTACAAGCTGTCTCTATTTAGGTTAGACACTGTGGAGTTTGGATCAAGATACTGCCTGCCTACAAGTGATGCCATGTACACTGTGCATAACCTCTCTTTAACACTATTCCTCACTGGCACATTTCAATGCTATGAACTGAAGAAAGAGAAAAAAGATTTGTGTCACAAGACCTTTGCTGATATCGGCAAATACATTTGATTTAGGTGCATTCTCCTTGCGTAGCAAGGCAGAAATCATAGAATATTTAAGAAACTGAAACTATTAAAAACTGTTCAAGAGTCTTCATTATACTGAAGACAGATTTCTGAAGACCAATGGAATAATGTTCTACTTTTACCCTCTGTTGAATTGAAATGGGGGTGGGGGTGTTATTGAGTGCATAAGAAGTAAGATTGGGATCCATACTTACTGATTTGTCAACAGCAAAAAAATTTAGTTTCTATTCCACAGTTTTTGAGTCTTGTTAGCAGGATTTAAAATGCAGGGGTCAGAAAGGGTACAAAGCCACCTGCACATGCAGCCTTCACTTCTGATGAAGTCAACAGGAAGCCTCCCAGTTCTGTGATTCCAAGTATGGCATATACTGTTTGCTTGGTGAGCCAAATTATAGATCAGTGAACTCCCTTTTATTCCCCAAACATCCCCCAAAATATTCCCAAGCAGCAGTGTGGGAGCAGAAGCAGGCTTTGGTGAACTTTTATATTCCCCTCCTTCCCAGATGAGACAGAGAAAGGTATAATGTGGGGAATTTCTAGACTATTAGCTTATGCACATTTTTTCAAAAGTAAACATGCAGATTTCCAGCATTTAGAAGCTGTTGGGTTTATGAAGGCTTTATCTGTAAATTTCTTGGCAAAGGATTTACCTTCACGTGTGTTTTTTAAATTGCTAAGGAGCTCAGCTGTGTGCAATGGCTAGAATATAACAATGATGCAATGATTATATTCTCAAAGGTGGGAAATAACATTTTGCAAAAGTTTGCATGTCATATCTCATGGAAAAATCATTGTTTGAGGCAACAGTGCATTAAAACCATGTTAGCACAGATTAGTACAAGCTTTGCTTTGTGGTTTTGTCTCTCTGTAGGAAGAATGCTTAGCCACAGATGATATGCTTGTGGACTACTTTAACGAATTTTTGAGTCTTCCGGTAAGTACCTTACAGAAATCCCTTGCAAAATACAAGAAACAGCTTTACAAAGATTAGTAGTAAGGTAACCCAGCTTAGAACATTTTGCATTTTGCCACTGGGAAATTAAATGGCTTTTACAATATGTCTGTATTTTAATGGTAGCAACTCTTATTGTTCAATGTTATTATCTGTCAGGAAAAATAACACAGTATCTGGACTTCTGGAGACAGATTTTCTTTTGCAAATTTATGTATTTAAATCAGAGTGCACCAAAATAATATGAATAGGAAATGAAAAAGAGATGTAAATACTTATTTAAAAAGCATAAGGAGTCCACTTTTATTCCAGTATCACAACACGCCGACATAACAAATGTTTGTCTTTTTACATTCTTCTGGCCATGTACTCAGTGATTAATAACCACTTTTCCTCAGGAACCAACTCTGTTTCTCTTCATGGTTGTGAAGACCTCAAAGTTGGTGTTCCCCTCCTCTTCCTCTCCCATCTGCAGCTAGAAGGATGCAGCCTTACGCTGCATTCTGCATGCTGATTGAGTTGCAGTTAGACCACCATATCCAATGCCCTATATTTAACCAGTTGCCCTATATTTTGCTCCTTTTCCCCATCAACTACCCTGCCTCCCCACACTCTCATGGGATTCACATGTACTGTCCTGCTCCCTCAATGCAGCAACCTCACCCAACTTCGTCTTGGTAATCTCGGCTCTGACTATCCCCATTCTCTCCATCCTCACACCTCACACCCTACTCCCCTGCAAGGTGGCACAGACCTGTCCACAGTGTCACTCATGGCTCCTGCGGGGTCTCCCAGCTGATCTACCCCAGAGCTGCCCCACAGCCTGTCCCCCTCCTAAAGCACTGCAGACCAACAGGCTGCTCTATGAGAACATATACCCATTTCTACAACTTGCTTGGCAGGAACCATCACAAGTATTAGGAAGGGGCAGAATATTTCTTGATGCTCTTTGGACCTAAGACTATGGTGCAGCCACTATTGGAATAAAGTCAGTTATGATTCAGTTTTACCAAACTGAACTAGACTTAGATGTATTCTCTAAACTGCATCACGGATTTTTGATGGGAGCTGTAGAACTAAGGATGGTAGGACGGGGTCCCCTATGCCAATTTTTGATCTTCAAATAGAAGCTGGAGGTATTAAAACAACTCTATATCAGAGTGTGGGTTTTGTGCACAGCAATGATACTGACTTCTCTCAGGAGCTCAGACTTTACTTTTACACTGCAAGACCTAAGAATATAATTTTTACAAAGCTAGGGAGACACAGGTGGAAGGAAATGTG
>NW_008794963.1:4815128-4831215 GCF_000699145.1 Aptenodytes forsteri | reverse complement strand
CCCCTTGCACCTGCTTTAGGATATCTGCCTAAATTCAAGCCTAACTACATAGTTTTTAAACCCAGGCCTCCTCCCATGTGCCAGATTGTTCTTAGCACAGGAATACCATCCTCTGCACCTTTGCTGCTTATTTGGAAACTATGCTTCAAGTTTTCCCCAAATCACAGGAGATGGAGCGAGTAAGAAGTTCAGCCTGCTTAGTCTCTGGGTCTCCTTGGACATGCACATATTTCAGGACAACTATTAGAGGCAAAAATTCTCCTTGGCCTCAGAGGGCTCCTCAGCCTGCAGTCCTGGCGCAGCTCAGCAGCTCTGAACCACAGCGATTGTCCAGGCACTCCTGACTGTTCTGGAAGCCCACAGAAAAGAGTTCACAGACACTCCTGAGTAAACAGTGTTTTACACTGGTAATCTTGGTAGATTTCCAAGATGGCACATGGTCTCTCTTCTATATATTTACATATCTTCATGAAAACAGATGCTCTATTAGCTATTTTTACCTGTAATGTTCCCATAATTGGTTTTATTTTCTCTTTGACCTTTTCCTGAGGATTTACCCTCTTCAGGATTAAGTTCTATTAATGCCTTGAGTTCTGTGGTTTGAATGCCTTATATTCCCCATTTCCTTCTCCTTCTCAGAAGGCTTCTACTACAACACCGCATTGAAATTTCCATTGCTTTATTCTTGTTGTGCTTATACGCTGTTGCCTAGGAACAGTATTACCCAGGTGTGCTAGTAGTTAGGCAACAAGTTAAACTGAAAATATTGTGTGACTTGATACAAGGAATCAGGGATAGCATATGCTTATTTTAAGAGACTGCCTCTGTACTGATTTATAATGCATCACTAGCATATGGAAAATTGTGTCACTGGGGACTTACTATAGCAGCAGCAGATTTTTTTTTTTTTGCTTTGATTTACAGTATACCCTTTAAGAGATCCTGTTGTTATAATAATATTCAGTACAATCTGACACAAATATCTAAGTACTTCAAAGATCTACATACTGTAATGAAGAATAGTTTGTCAAGAAAATATTTCTGAAAGACAAAATAATACAAAAAACCCCGTGAGGGCATTTGTTGCCAGTAGTACAGCGATTTCACAGTAGCAGTAACCAATTACATGACATACAAATGAGTTACACCTTCCTTAGTAACTAATCTAAAATGAAAGACTTAAGAGAAACCTTGGCCTGGATACATTTCCGTTTCTAGCTGGTCAGGAATCCCTAGAATTTGAATGTTTGATCCATGTATTTAAAACATCCAAGAATATGTTTAGCCAGGAATGAAAATTCAGAAGTCAGAATTCTTCATCCAGCTCAGTGCTGGAGGCCTCAGTAAGAAAGCGCAGTAATGTCAACTTGGTTCTCCTGCACTCTACAAGCTGCCTGCTACCCGTTCCACCCCAAGTCCGTGCTGGGGATTTACCAGTGATCCTGATGAAAAGACACTCCTCTTTGCGACCTTGAAGAGTTGCACTAGAGACAACAGAGCGACCTGCACCTCAGTTGAAGCACATTCAGGAGGTGGCACTCTTGGTGGCAAGTCCCTGGCTGTGGGTTTCCCTTGAAGCAGAAAGATACCAAGTGACCACAGTTTTATCAACTTCAGATTTGAAGACTACTTCTTTTGAAAGTCGTTCTCACTATAAAAGCTCTCCGCTCATAAAAAAACCAAAAGAGAATGAAGCAATTACGTCATCCCTTTTATCACATTAAACATATTCTCCTTTCCTTGCTTAAGGAGCACAGATGTATTAATAGTGCCACACAGAAAGAAGAGGCAGCATACTGTAGGTAGATTGCTTGATATAATTTTCATGCTTGTAGAAACTGTTGTGGTGTAATTAAAAAAAAATGATGCTAAATGGTCTAGGAAGACGAATACGGGCCAGTGTGCAGCTAACAGTTTTAACTTAAATGTGACTCTGCTGAATAGTCTGGGATCCAGGGTTTGATGTAGGTGATGATTCTGAAAACAATTAAAGCACAAGTAACAAAGTTTGGGCCAACTGGTCTTTCTGAAAACAGAAGTCCTGAAAACTGATGCTGTCAAGAGTAAAAACAGGCCTGATCTACAAGTAGCAGATGACGGAAAGGGCAGAAAGCAAAAAGCAATTCACTCTGCTGCAGAGTTCAGGCCATTCTCTGTTTGAAGATGGTTGTGGATAATTCAATGCATCAATTCAAGGCATCAATCCATGCTCATTAATTTCCTGTTGTCTTTTCTAAGTGTGTGGAGCGAGACTGCAGGTGCCAATACAACCTCCCTTAAAAAGGCTTTTACATCAGTAAGGCCCTACATGCATGTTATGTTGAGTCTTACCCAGGACTAAAATTTGTTTGATATCTTTGATATTCAAGGAAGCAAAAGAAGCTCTCCTGACCTTTTTCTTATTGATAGCAGGTTTACTCAAAATGCTATTCTCTCTTAATTAGATTGTGGTATGTGATTGTGACTTGTGTCTTACTCATCAACGGAAGGGAAATCCTAGACTCATTAAAGTTAAAGGGAAATTTGCCATTGACCATGTGCAGTGTGAATTTTCAAGGCACTTCCTAGAGCTGCTCAAATTTTGTTCTGGTCTGGACTCTCACTGACACTTATTTATGATACACACATACCCATCTTAAGGAACTTTTGGCAAAGCTCCTGGATGAGGTCTCTATTCTTTCCCACCCTTTCAGGGCCTTAACCTAAGAGGCGGCCAAGCAGCAGTCATTCTGTTTCTCTTGGGATCAAACTACATTACTTGGGGTGGGATGTGGTGAGCATATTTACACATTTGTTAAGTGTATCTGAAGTTAAGTATATGTGAAAACTGTTAAGGCAGAGAACAGTGAGATTTATATGTCTGATATCCTGGCAACATGGTGATGGATGCTGTTTTGGTTTCTGTTTTGGGAGGAGTGAGAGAAATTTGCCTTCCCTTCAGTTAAGTGTATAACTTTAGGTTTCAGAATTATGTATTCTATTTATTCTTCAGCTGAAACCATATTCAATGTGCATTTGACAGCTAAGATATGTCTTTGCTGTAAAAAATGTACATGCGATTGTTTGTTTGTTTATTTAATAGTATGGCTGTACCACAGTCTGAAAACAGCTTTTTGTTGCTTGCTTGGAGATTTTTTCTGAAGCTGAGATGACTACACTGAGACACTGGTCATACTGGCTTCAAGGGGAGAATTGCCTGTGAGTGAAACAGTTTGCAAAGTCTGTAGACTTCTTATTTGTTGGTATTCTCAACTCCTTGTTGATCCTATTTATTGTGCTAAATTGATAATGTATGAACCCCAAGCTTCAAGGCTCCTGCCAAACCTGGTTTATTTTTTCTTAACATCTTGAGGTATAATTTGGCTCTGGAGTTTTCCCTTTCTATCTTCAAAGGATCAAAAATTGGCCCAAACTAGAGAGAGAATGTAGGGAAGAATGCATTGATACTCTTAGTCTTTCATTAGTGTATTTTACTTGTCTGTAAAAAGCCAAAGCACTTGCCAAATGTGGGGTAAGAAAGACATTTCTTAGTATATTAGATTGGCAAGGATAATTTTTTCCCCTTCCTTTATAGCGTAGGCTATCACCCACTCCTTAACATAGGCATCTTCACTGAAGAGATTCCTTGTTATTGCAACGACCTAAAATAGGGGTGGTGCCATAAACCTCTCTCATTATTGTCCTGTGAAACATTGTAGGATTTTATGGCACTTGGTTTCTGTGGGAAAGGTTTTAAGTTAGCTACAGGGTATTGAGCAGGGGTTTTTTTGTGGCTTGTAATGTATGGGAATGGTTAGGCTGTTGTTAGGTGTTTTGCTCCAAAGTTTTTCACATACTGAGAGGGAAATGGATTGACTGATCCTCTCTGTCCTGTACTGTAACTGGGAAAATGTTTCCTACAAGAAATCAGATTAATTTTTTTTTTGTGTTCCCATTTGATTTTTGTGATAACATTATCACTTTTATGTTTGTGGCGGGGATGAGTTAAGATGGTCAGGACTTACCTTGTCTTTTATTATGCTTATAAAAACATTCTGATTTATCATTCTAGTTTTCTTAAGTAAGCAGCAAAATACACTTCCCCAGAAAGGCTTAAACTGTTCTAAAATGCTTTTATACAACACCTTGATGGGATGCTTTATCTGGTAGAATTTGGGATTTGTACAGAATCATAGATCACTCATGCTGGAAGGGGCTTTGGGCAGGTCTGTAGCCCAGCCTTCTGCCCAAAGCAGGGTCAATACTTTAGTGTTGACACCAGGTTGCTTGGCACTTTCTCCAGTTGGTCTTGAAAATCTCCAACAACTGATTTCATTGTCACTCTGGACAGTCTGTTCCAATGCGAATTGTCCCACAATTACCTTTTTTCTTACATACAGTTGAAAACTCCACTGTTTCAGTGTATGACCATGGTCTCTTGTCCTCCCACCAGGCAACCCCATGAAAAGCCTGGCTCTATCTTCTCAGTAACCTCCTTGTAAGTACTGTAAGACTGCTGTTAGGTCCTCCCAGAGCTGTCTCTTCTTCAGGCTAAACAAGCCCTGTTCCCTGAGCCTCTCCTCAAAGGGCAAGTGCTCCAGCCTCCGACCATCTCAGTGGTTGTCTGCTCAACTCACTCAAATTTATGAACATCCTTCTTGTACTGGGGACCCAAAACTGGATGCAGTATTCCAGATGTAGTCTTACTAGTGTCAAGTAAAGGGGATCTACTGGCTACTGTCTGACTGCATGCCTTTTGATGTTCCTGGGGATAAGTAACTACACCTTGGTCCAAAAACCAAAAGTATGGACTAGAACCACGTTTTTCAGTCAAGTATGTAGTGTATGAAGTCTTAATCTTCTTATCCCATGAGTGTATGTTCTTTTGTTCCATTAGTATATTTGTCTTATAAATGATTTGTAGTCAGACTCCCAAAATAGCAATACACTTTACATTTTAAAAATTGTCACTAGCATCTGTTTAACTACATTAAAGTTGCCATGCGTTTTCTGTTCAGTTAATTAGAATGTGTATTGAAAAACCTATATCTAGAGTAAGCTACAAAGGATTAAGTAAAAGTAGATGTGTGTGATAAACTAATGTTGTCTTTGCTTAGTTTTCAAGTTGAATAACATGGAACTAAAATAATCTGGTCATGTCTAGTCACGTAGCCCTATATTATGGAATTTGCACTTTGTTTGCTTTTTTCCGCAAGCAAGAGCATTTCAAATCCTGAGAGACTGAAGCACCTTGCTTCTTAGTGTACTTTCTTCTGTTTCCTTTTTAACAACATGAAAAAATAACTAAGGAGGTTATTAAGGTTGCACAGTTAGTCACTTAAAAGCTGGTAGCAGCCCAAATTAGGTTTGAAAGTAAATGAAATGTACACATAGCAAATTGGGAGGAGATTTGAATGAAGTATAGAGAAATCTACTACACATAAAAGCCTCTTTAAAATGCTGTTCAGTACATCTGGAGAAAAAACACTAAAACCTGCAGAGTACCCTGGAGAAAATTAATGCCAAAAGAGGCACAAGGTGTCAGAGAACAAAAACCAAGCCATGATTTCAACTGAAGTTAGGTAACTAAACAGACTAAAGCAATTCAATGCATGGCTTTGAGCAGTGACAGTCTGATGTCATAGGCACTAATCACACACTTAAAGCTCTCACATGCTACGTGCTTTGCCAGGCTGAGCCTCCACAGTGAGACATTATGGGATAAGTAGGGAATGTTGTAACCACATGTTGCAGCCACATGGTTCGATCTTGGGTGTTGCTCTACAAGATGTTGATCAACAAGGGGGCTTCAAACAGAAGCAACAAAATAGCTAACACTGACATGGTTACTGTGGACTGATATAAGTGTGAAGAATAATAAAATTGGTCTGTAATATATTTCTATATTGTATGTAGCATGTATTCAGCGTATGTAGTATGTATAAGAATTATGTCTATGTGTGTATATATGTGATATATGAAAAAGTTCAAGGAAATGAAAAATACAGTGCTTGAAAAAATAAAATAATCTTATTAAGTGCAGGGGAACGACAACTGTACAAACACCAGGTGGGATCGTGTCTGGAACGAAGCCAAAAAGAATTTTGGCACTGGGTCTGGATATGGCCAGGATTTTCTTCAGTTCTTAAATACAACACGCCTTCTTGTCCTCCAGCTCAGTGTGGAGATGCTTATATGCTCTGGTTGTATATAATCTCATATTCATAACTGTCAGGTATCCCCCATTACTTCTGTAAAATCCATCCATATTTTCCCGCTTCATTTCAAGTAAGAGAATTTGAAAGATAGTCTTTTAGGGAAGTACCTAATACCAGACCTGAAAAGATGAAACATGGCTCTGTTTTAATGTGTACATATGCAGTGGGTTTTTTGGAGTTGACAAAAGTTACAATTACATAGCTGACGTTGAAGTTTGGTCTACCTCATGTATTATACAGTATCTGACTGAACTAGTGATGTATAATAAAACTTACTACAGGCCATAGGTTTTGGTAGTTGTTTGACCTACAAGTAACAATATGGTGAAAAGCATTTCCTACATATGGAAATCTTCAGATTCATCCTCCTCGAATGCATCTCACATTTAAAAGGTTAGCTTCATTGCTAATCTTTTCAAACCTTGATTGTTTGTGGTAATGAATGGGAGAATAACACTGAAGATCTGATCCTATGGGTAAGTAGTCTCCTGCAGCACAGTTACTAAAGTCACTGTGAATTGTATATTCTAGACATCTGTGTAATGGATCTATTATTTGCATGTGAAAAAGAATGGTCTGTGATCTAGAATGAGTAAAATTCTTGACAATTAAGCATAGCTGAGACAAAAATTAGGAATGCTTTGGAAAGCTATACAGCAAAGAGACTAAAGAACAAGAATGCAGAAAAACTATTATTCCGGGCCCTAAACATAAACTACAGCAGGCAAGAGAAAGAAGCCTCATAATACCAGCTTGCATTCTGTAGGATGTTTCTATACTATAAAAATTAACTTTCTTAAATGAGAGAGTTCCCCTATTACAATGTTATAAACTTTCCAAACTTCTTTTGCAGACTTTTGCCCAGCCAGTTAAGTTTAACTCTGACTTTGGGGTTTTTGAAGTAGTTAATGATGCCCCACAATGCTTGGAAAGCCAGCTGAAAAAAATTCTACGTGATCAGAAACCTCCAAACTCCATTTATGATGTTCTAAGGAAAGCAAAGAATGATGGGCAGCTCTCCAAAATGCGCAGCGCTTCTCCAACCTTCAATATTGATCCAAATCACAACGCTATGGTAAGCATCTTATAGCCCCTGAGTTTATATTTAGATCTTACTGTAGAGATACTGGCAGTAGTTATTGTTGTGTTTGGCTTGGTAGCTTGGGAAAAATGTTAATTTATGTTAGGAAAACATAATGATGGGCCAAATTATGCCCTGCAATGCACATGTGTCTAGCAGACAAGTGAATGGAATTACACATGTAGATCCTGTAGCACAGAATTTTGAAGATTCTGTAGGTCAGGATTCAGTTGTGTGGTCTGAATACTTTTTAATATTAAAAGAAAAAATATTATGACAACAGTTACTTTACTAGTGATCCCTGGAATGTGCAAATTGACTGAAACTAATGCATCTCAGTCTTTCCTTATTAATTAATTTCCTTGTGTGGCTATGAGCTCATCTGTGGTCTGGCAACACATAAGTCTCTCTTCCATTAATTCCCAAAGGATTTACATGGTTAGCATCAACTGAAATGGCCAGAGAAAATAATCTTCGGCAACAAGAAAGCTAAATTAATGGAAAGATAGGTTGGATTTTAGAAAAAAATTGTTGATGCAGACTTGCTCAGACACTATCAATTTTGGTATTCTTACCTGTTTACTTTCAGGGCTTTCTTCAGCACCAAATCAGGCAGGTTAAAATTGGGAGTTGAAACACCATATGCACCTGAGAGACTACAAGACAGTATAATTAGTTGTGGGAGTTTACCTTAACAATAGCTTTGGAGGACAAAAAATATTTCACTGGAATACTTGGTTTATTCCTTTCTTGCTTACTTTGCATTGGTGTGACTGATGTGACTTCAGTTCATTTCATTCAAGGCCAGTCTAAGGTCTTACTACATTTTTAGAGGCGGCTGCTCTAAATTATGTCATAGCTGGAAAGCTGAGAGAAAATCAGGGAGTTGTAACAGTCTGCTGCTTTGCCCAGTATAAACTTAATGATTTTCAGAAAAGAAAACAGTGTTGAGAGAGGTCAAAAGGCAATGATGTTTAACAAAATGATAGTAATGTGACATCGCAATTATCTGCATCTAAACTGGACAAATGCTACAATAGGACAAGGCTCACAGGCATCCCTACCATGTTAAATAATTATTTTCACAAATACTTTGCTTGAAAGCACAGAAGCAGAAGAGCTATTCTCGATTACTTATTTGCTCTCAGGATTCAACTGAGGAAAAGTTGTGTGCTTGTGCAAGTGTGGCTAACATTGCTCTCTGGGATAACCTCACATCATTGCAACTGTGGATGGCCTTTTTTGACAAATTCAAAGCCATTTCACTATTACTTACATCTTTCATGTGGTTTGGAGCAACAGGGTTCCTGTATTATTTAAGAATACATTTCTTTCTCTGGGCCATTTTCCATAGATGGGAAGCATTATGGCCTTTTGAGGAGCAGTATGCCTCAGTACACTTTCTTGTCCTTTTTGGGGGAAAGGGTGATGTTTCTTCTTATTTTTGACTCCTCCTTTACTGGACAGGTAACCTAGATGCCTCATCCAGTTCAGCTTGGCATCTCAATGGCCTACAAAACAGCATGCCAAAAATTGTTACTGCAACTACACAAGGTGAAAGAAATCAGCTTCATTCATTGTACTACACTATGACTGAACCAGAAGAAGTCATCCCAGACCAACTGCATCAAGTAGTTCAGTTCAAATCAAATAGGGTTTGATCTTTCAGGCATCGGGTGATGCTGCCTCCTTTGCCCTGACTGCTTTCTTTACACTGACTGAAGAGATTGACAGTTGCTTTGAATATTACGCTGCTACAAAAAGTCACCTTGAGTGGCCATCACTGGCACATTACTAATGAAAATGAGCTATGATTGGAGAATCCTATTAGACCTTTCCGGCTACAGCCTGAATTTAAACACATCTTGCCTAAGAAATACACCCAGTGGTATTTTCCTCTGTATTTTACTTCCCTCTCAGATTGTTACAAATTTACAGATAAACAAAAGTTCTCTGCATGTGTGCATGCACACTTGCAAGTTATTGATATGGAGGTAAGTATCTTCTTAGCAATAGTCAAAATCAACTTGGCGTAAAATATATTAAAAAAAAACCCCCCACAGAGTTCGGTAGAATTGATCACAACTATGGGAAGAAACTGGCTGGCATCCCACATACCTTACTTCAGAGAAACCCCAGTTCAGCAAAGCACTTAAGTGTGTGTTTAACTTTAATCAAGGGAAGTTAAACACATGCTTAAACTTAAACACGTGCTAAAAGCTTTGCTGGATTGGGTCCCAGCAAGGCCTAAGGCTGACTGGGTAAGGAAGCTAACCAAGGTAACAAAACCCATCAGATTAAATGTAGCATCTTTCTCTGGGGAAGGGGAAAGAGTAGAGGTTCTTTCCTTCTAATAGTATATAAAATTTTGTGTACCAGCCATGTACAGACGTGAACTGTGAACTATGAATCACTCAGATAAAAAACTGGGCTGTGAGTCAGTAAATACATAAATATTAAATGCCAAAATAAAGAGACGATCTTCTGTATTTCAAAAAAGCTTGTCAGTTACCAAAAAGAGGCATACACTGTGTGGTTGGGAGTAATTAGTCTCCATTGCCACAAATTACATTGTATGAGCCACTGCCAACATAAGCTTTCCATATTTTGAAATATTTTCTTCTCTCTAAATGAAACCACCCACTTTCTGAGTAATTCAGATTTTTTAATCCCCTACAGATATATATGAGGCAGAAATAACCCTTGTCCCTAATGGAATATTAGCTCATGGAAAGAAAATTTAAAATGTAATCTACATGAACTGATTATTTGATATAGCAAGTAGCATCCATCCTTGCCCAAACTTAATCTGTTTTTATGGACAAGCGGAGTTACTGCATTCTTCCAAATCATCAGTCTCACCTTCACTAAAAGGAAAAATGCACCTCAGATAAATAAAACAGGTCATACCCTAAGAGTGGAAAATGTACACTTAAAAAAGTTAAAAAGTGTGCTCTGTGTCATTTCTAAGGGAAACGGCTATGGATCATTGTGGCCTATAAACAGAGAGCTTGCTCTCTGTGTAAGACTCCAGGCATAGTTTTTTGGTTAGCTGGCTCTGCGTAGCTTGCTGCTCAACACCTCCCTTCCACCCCCCAAACCAATCTTTGGAGGCACCTCCCTTTCTGCTTTGAGGAGGCACTGAGGCTTAGACCGCCTGAGGAGAAATCTGTTATGGGCCCGACTGATAATGAACGCACTTATGTTTCCACTACAAGAGTTACTGTGTGCAATGCAGTTATGCAATGCTCCAACATAAAAGCTGGAAAAGTGATAACTTATTGGCTTTTTATTTGTTTGATTTTGTTTTTAATATCCACAGCTCTCCCATTCTGGAAGTATAATTTAAGTTAAGGGTTTCTTACTCCTCAAATTCTTGAGGAAAACATGTAATAGTGGCTATTTATAAAACATGATAAAGTCAGAAAAATTAGCAGTTTCCTATTGCAGAAAATTTATGAGCATCTAATTTGCATTTGGAATTGTACAGTAAAAGCATGATTCATATACACATTATTTCTGAAGAAAAAACACCCATGATTTCTTTAAAAAGTTGTATTCTTATAGGTGAAATCAGATTTAGACCTTGTTAGCTGTTAATCGGAAAGTAAAGTAACTCAATTGTCCCAGCACGATTAAGGCTAAACTGGATAAAAAAGGTGATGTTCATTGTATATTTGTCTTCCTGAGACAATGCTTCTGTAGAAGGGGGACGGAGAGAATCAGTTACACAGCAAACAAAACAAGAAAGTCAAGAATTCTGCATATCTTTGGCATTTCTTTTTTCATAGTGTCTTGATCGAGAACAAGCAATTCAGTGGATTAAGAAAGAACGGCTTCCAGCATTTATAGAAAGCGACTGTTACTTTGAATACAGGTACTGCAATCTTTTATGCTGTCTCTCAGTTTTAAATTTGTACATTTTTCTCTTCTAATTCATCTTGACAGTACCCTTCATATGTTTTTTTCCACCTCCTGTCCTGTTTAATTTTAGCATTTTAGTGACCTGGATAAAGTAAAATCAGTGAATTTTTTCACTCATCATTCTGTAATTTTCCTTGACCATGAATTACATACTATATTACACCATTACAGAGAGAGTTAGAGTGGGTTTTGCTGATTTCTGAATCTCTGTTCCACTGAGATATCATGGTAGCAATGCATCTCTCTCTAATCAATATGGAGGCCGTATAAGTGAAAGATACGAATCCATGAAATCTATTTGGAAAAACCAGCCAGTCCTTTTTATTTCCATTATTAGTTTTGTATCTTTGGGCCTACGGTCAGACTTCCTTTTGCAAGGTTCTCTGGGGGATGCCATGGCATAGTTAGATGATTTACAGTTATACACTTGCTATACTTTTCCAGATGTTCTTTCAGCAGATGTTCAGGAGGTTTAGTGTGCTTTTTGGAAGGATCTGCCTCTGCATCCCTTAAGTTTGTGTTTAGAAGCTGATAATTGCAGTGTGTTTTAGGGGTCCTACAAGGAGAGGCAGCCTGGCATTAGGATTCACAAAACTCATGTTTGGCAATTGTCATGACAGACTAGTTACTGGGGTATGGACTTGAAAAATTTCAAAATATTTTTAACTTTCAATTCCCAAAGACTCAGGAGGTTTAGTGTGCTTTTTGGAAGGATCTGCCTCTACATCCCTTAAGTTTGTGTTTAGAAGCTGATAATTGCAGTGTGTTTTAGGGGTCCTACAAGGAGAGGCAGCCTGGCATTAGGATTCACAAAACTCATGTTTGGCAATTGTCATGACAGACTAGTTACTGGGGTATGGACTTGAAAAATTTCAAAATATTTTTAACTTTCAATATCCCAAAGACTGCACTTAAATTCAAGGGGAAAACTGTGCAAAGAATAAACAAACTGTGAAAGAGTGCTCCATTTTACCTTTAATAGCAGCCTGCTTTACATGTATCTGGGCCTCATGAAACACTAAAAATTTAATCTTCTGCTACAGCAAAGTATTTCCTTGATCAAGCAGAGTTACCCAAGAGAATTAAATAAAACTAACTTTAAACATGTGCCTAATTTCCATTGATATCAGTATTTTAAGTTGCTTTCCTGAATCAGGATCCAGATAGGCTGAGATGCTAAAGGGGAAACTTGCATTTAAAGATGAAGACACCCCAACCCTAGAATGAAATAGTGGGGACAAATGAAACTGGGCATTCAGCTCACGGTCATAGGCTCAGGCATAGGCTTCTTCTTCCCTTCACATGCACCTTGGTTGGTTTTGTACTGCTTTCTAGCTTAACTGAGTAAGTTCTGCCACAGTTCTTGAGCCCAGAGCATCCTCATTATTGCCATGTACTTCTAGGATTGCCTTTCCTGAACATTGGAAGGTTCACACTAACACAAGGTAGCACTGGAGTGCTGTTCAGTACTATGAAGTCCTCATATAGCAGCCAGCTGAACATGGTAACACCAGCTGCCCTGTTATCATCTGAAAGTTCAATTAGTATGATCACTGCTGTGGCATTGCTGCTGGAAGGTTGCTTGTATCAGGACCAGGAAATGCAGTGTCTGGTAATGACACAGGGCTTCTGCAATCTGGGAGAATAGTTCCATTTTAGCAATCAAAATATTCAAGGGCTTCTTGGCAGGGCTTGGGACTGCATTGATACATGCAAGATTATCCTGATAGAAATCAATTTTACTGGTAAAGCTTGATAATGCAAAGCAGGCCACCAAGCTGTGAAGCTGGTAGGCTATGGAATGGTAGTACTAGCGTTTATATATGTGACAGCAGGTGAGGGGTGAAATAACAAAGCAGATCATGAAGCTCCTTGTAGCAATTTATTTTTAGAGTGATCATGGTTTTTATTGCCTATTCTAGGGAAAAATCAACTGCTCTCTGACTAAAAGCTAAAGTTAACTATTTTCTTGTCACAACATTTAATTTCAGGCTAGCTAAATTGATATCACAGGTAGAATGGAGCAAGACTGGCATTAATTTCATTATAGATAGTGACTACTATCCCTGGATAAGGAAGCAAGACCCAAGTTCTCCCCCTCCTGAGGAGGATGACACTTCATTGACTATGAAGAAGTTCTGCATATCACTTGGCCAGGTAAAATAAGCATGTTTAGTGGGTGTAAAATCAAGCTAGATTGAATGCATTGGGTTAAATTATCGTAACCGAGGTCACAACCTAGTTGGACAACTGGTTCTCTGAATGTCCCTTATTTTCAAAGCTTTTCGTATTATAGAAGGTTGATGGGTTGTAATACAGCTTAAACAGAAGCTGTGTTACAAGTATGCTCTGCTACTGTCATACAGCTCTCTTCATTTGGAACTATTGTTACAGAAATCTACACAAACAGACTGCATAAAATGACTACAGACAGTAAGCCCTCTGCTCTCAGAAACAGTGCAATAAATAGGGAAATTTGAATTATTCTGACATTTGTTTTCCTAGGCTACAGTTTCTCAGACAAAGGATTGGTTTACATTAGCAAAACGAAGTGAATCCGTGAAAACTACAGATTCATTTATGCATCCTGTAGCTTCTAGTCAAATTCAAGATATTCAGTGTTTGCCTGGGCAGCATGAAAGAGACGATTCATTAAGCGAAAAAGATAGCCTTCTGGGTAAGTAACAGGGGCTCAGCCTTAGTATTTATAACACAGCTCTGACTAGGTGGAAAGAAAAGGCATTCCAAGGAATTGCTGCTAACTCCACTTATTACCTTCTGAGTATCACATGGTATCTTAGGCCTCAGACAGGGATTTCTTTCTTTCCATAGCCACAACATTAAATGAAAATTTGAGCCAGTAGCCAAGTAATTTTGTGATAGTAGAAGCCTCTTTTCTTACATATTTCTGTCTCATAGATGTCTGTAAGTTTCAGCTGAGGGTTTTTTTTCCCATTTGATATGTTTTGAAAGACTTTCTTGTCTGGATTCTTTGAGTATTTGATAATGTATGATTTGTGTTGCAGCCATCTTCTTAGGTTATTTATGTTGGGCACCTAAAGGCCTTTTGCGTGCCAATTTTTACGAATCTTATAGAACGTAATTGTTTGTGACACTCCTGTCTATCTGTCAAATTTAACTGAAATTGTCCAGCAGGTTTCAAAAGTACTGGGAGAGAACATACAGATGCACATATGGACATACCTGATTGTGTAGCTTTGCTTCTGCTCTGTAGGCAGCAGCAAGATGAACAGAGAAATCTCAGCTCATATGTTAGGGGTTCTCTCTCCCCCATTCTCAGAGGAAAAAGCAGCCATTCCACTTTGAGACTTGTACTGCTGGACCTTGGAGTCCGATGGCTGAATGGAAAACTGGAAGACGTGATAACTCCAGAAGTCTGTCTTCTTCCCCAAACCCATGAGGATCACCCCAGGAAATACCTTGCTGATGCATGGATTATTAATGAAGTTATTCAAGTCGCACTTGTTTGCAGCTCATGACTCTAATTTTTGCAGTGCTTTGAGCAGAGAGTTCACAAGTGCACCATTCTTGCAGAGCATCGTAATGTCGTGTAGCTCTGTATCACAGTGGGCTGGCCATAGGCCTATGGAAAGCCTCTGTGTCTCTTCTTTTGCTGCAGTTGTCCTGCAGTCAACAGCATTTTTTCTCAATGAATATTTTACATTTTCTCACTGAAAACTTTATTTTATAACATAGACCTTCATTTTACATGTGCTTATTACTCTTCTTTATGCTTATTTCGTGGGAAATTCAGCATTCTTTCAGTCAGAAAACTTTCTTTAGGCACAGTATTCACCTGGTGTAGGGGTCAGGCACTGGAAGCAATAAAGGGCATCAGCTAAGTTTCTCAGAGCCAGCCTGCAATTAGAAAGAGTTCAATAGCTGAAGGTATTTACTTGGACAATCCAGTTTGAATTCCTTGCTCACTGCTTCAGTTGGATCAGGGTTATCAATTAATGTCTTGAGCAAAACCCTGAGCCACTTGGCTTTTGATTACTCAAGAGATGTGTATCTCTCTCCCTAATTCCTTCAGGTCCTGTGAAATCATTCTTCATGTTTCAATTTCACAGAACTGTGTTGAGAAGCTGTAATTTTTCTTTTTCAAGTGAAGACATTTGAAATAGTTTAGAAATAAGAAAAGCTATTTTAAATCACGCTGATTTTTATATTAATGTCAACATATTGTGCCGTATGTACTTACACATGAAATTATGTAAGTGCAGAGCAGGGAACCTCTATGCCATGTTCCTAACCCAAGTGTCTGTCTGTGACAGTGGCCCGGCCAGCACTGGTTAGACACAGCTTATTTTCGGAGGAAGATGGAACGAATGTCTAACTGCCATTGCCATTTATTGACTAGGCCACCATAGGGGGTTACACAGGCTGGTAACATTACAAATGTGAATTCAGTGGATCTGAGAGATTTAGCCCTTTTCTATCACTGTCTGATGTAGTGTATGTGCTCAGAGATTACAGCACTCTCCTCACTGACAACATTTTTGCCTTAGTGATACAATTGTGTATGAAAGCCTACATCTTAGCTTTAGGGAAATACAGAAGATTCAGTTTATTCTATAATTTAAACACTGGATTGATATCAAGATATTGTAGACCCACAACTGATTTAGCCCTTTTCTATCACTGTCTGATGTAGTGTATGTGCTCAGAGATTACAGCACTCTCCTCACTGACAACATTTTTGCCTTAGTGATACAATTGTGTATGAAAGCCTACATCTTAGCTTTAGGGAAATACAGAAGATTCAGTTTATTCTATAATTTAAACACTGGATTGATATCAAGATATTGTAGACCCACAACTGAATTATGACTTTTTTTTTTTTTTTTTTCTTTAACATTTATAT
>NW_008794963.1:4773991-4815035 GCF_000699145.1 Aptenodytes forsteri | reverse complement strand
CAAACTAATTATTTTTTTTTTTTTTTTTTTTTTTACTTTCACTTAGATTCTGTGTCTGTTCACCATATCTGTAGTTATTCTGCTCAGTGTTACAGGGTTGACTTGTACAGCATTAACCTAGTAAGCAGTATGTATAGTCAAGGTCATCTTTGCTAACACGCTCCAGAAGTACTCGATTTGCTAAAAGTCTGGCATAAGTAGAAAAGATATTTGAGCAAGTTAAAGCAGTAAGTTTCTTTCTCAGCAGACCAGGATGGCAGAGCATGCTTAATAGCATGGGGACGATGAGGAGTTGGGTAAAAGGAATTAAGTAGAAAAGCGTAGACCAAAAAACCAGGGCTGGTCACTGTTCTGAACTTGTTAGTTATGAAACATCTCTAAATGGAAAGGAGCCATTTCTGGGTGGCAGACTGGACTGCAGGATTGTTAAATGTTTCCAGAGCCCTTGACATAATCATTTGTTTTGTTGTCCTTCCATGTATGTCAAGATTTTACCCAACTGACAGAGGCCTGTTCAATGTTTTAGTCTTTTGCAATAATCAATGTAAGTAGACAAAGAATTATCACTTACTAGCTTCCTCAAGCCTAAACAAAAAACAGTCCTGCTACATACTGTGACTTTGATCAAACTATGACCAAATGCTCAGGAAGAAACCAGGCCTTGCAGCACAACAAGGTGGTTTAATAAGTGCTGAGGAGCTGGGATGCTCAGCTGTGTAAACAAGACAATTGGCTCCAGAGGGAGTTGTTCCTGAACTCTGCTGCTCTGTTGGAATTCAACAGGGAATGAGTTTCTGAGTCATGGGGCTGAGTTTCTAGCCAGATAGCAACAGCAGAAGCACCTCTGCTACTCCCTGCTGTGCAGCGTGACATGGTCTGATTGTTCTGCAGCAGCACAGTATAAATACGTTGCATTTTTTAACTTGGAAATGTTGATATGCAAGAGAACAGTCCTGAATCAAAAGGTGTTCAATGATTTTTTCTGATTTAACGCAGAAGCAGGCTCCCTGTCTAAGGAATGCCACCAGTGGAGTTTCCTTTCCCCTTCAAGGACAGCATCAGCAAAAGCCGACATTATTAGGGAGAGATCCAGAGAGGCTGAGGAGGGTCCTTCTGTGGCCATTGCTGAACCTCCTTCCCACACTCAGTTAAGAGTTTATCTAGACCCAAAATGGGACAGTGCAGCAAAAGAAGAAAATGGACAGGAAAGTGCAACTTTTCAGACACCGGAAGAATTCATACCAGCTTATACTCAATTTGTAATGAAGGAACCTATTTCAGAACTGACCCGCCAGCCAGCTGCTGACATTGAGAGTGATGTGGATTTCCACAAACAGCCTGAAGTGTTTATACACGAGTTAGCAAATAATGAATTTGCCCATGGTACTGCAGAGTCACTCTTTTCCCGAAGTTCTTCTCCATTTACTGTCTTGGACTCCAAGGGAGATGTAAGAGAACAAGATACTGAAGAAGTAAGCTTAAGATCAAGTTCTGAAAGTGATGGGGCAGACAGTAGGGCTGCCTGGTGTATTAGTCACAGGACTTACGACACTGGCAACAGACATGAGTTTGAAAGATTCAAGAAGTTTATTAAAGGAACACTTGGGGAGAGGTACTGGTGGCTCTGGATGGATATTGAAAGACTAAAGGCTCTTAAGGACACTACAAGGCAGCAAAGGTACTTCCCATTATCTAACAGTTATTCCCATTTTTTTAATACTTGCAACCCAGCTAGATCAATGCAGGTTTTGGGATTTCAGAATCAATTGTAACGTTTGACTAGAACAGACACAATTAAAGTAATCATGAGTGTCCTGACAAGATCAGTCAGGAATGACTCTGCTGAAGCTGATAAAACTCTTTTTGCAGAGTCATGTTTGCAAAGCTTACATGAAGTCAGAATCGCCGTAATATTAAGGCTTTGTTAGAAAGAGATTTGGAAAACACATGGCAACAGAAAGAAAAAAAAAGAATAAAAGAATTTAAATTCACAAGTAGGGCATTCAGTGTGACAAACTGCTTTAGTGAAAGGCTCTGCTGGATTCAGATTGTCTATTCTAAGGCACTGTACATTTTATCTTATACAGAACCTGTCTCTAATTTGTGGAAAAATTGTTTTGGCTTCTGCCACTTGCAATTAAAAACATGTTGCACGACAGCAGTTTAACCAGTGGGATGAGCTGTACTTAGTTCTGTATAGCATCTGATACATGCTTATGTGACTATTTTTGTTGACTCAAGGCAACTCAGTAAGATGAAAAAACTCTACCTGCTGAGCGGTGGAGACTATTTCCTCAGTTCAGAAGTGTTACTCAGACTTGATCTACTGCATGGAGATCAGTGGAATATAAGGCATTTAAGACGGATTCAGCCTGAAGTAGTGAAACCTCTACTTCTTTACTGGTATGAAAAAATGAACACGAACTAAGATTCTATTGTTTAACAAATATCCCTTTTCTTTGATAAGCCTATTAGGTTTATTTCATCTCACTTATCCCTTTGCAGTTGTGGGAAGCAATGTCATCATAAATACTAGCAGATGTTGCCTCTGAATTTTTAGTTGAGCCTAAACTACGCTGCAATCTGCTGAGAAGCCAGGTAGATCTGCCTTACTGAGCCCTTCTTATTTTACTGCCAGAGCATCTGAGATACTTTGTGTATAGCTGCCTTGGTTACCATTCAACTAAACTTTAGGCTGCAGGGTAGGGAAATCCCTCCAGGCATAGAAGGTTAATTCTGTCCTAACCTATTCCCCGTATTGCCGTTCTCAAGTTTCTGAGGATGCTCTGTGTATACATCTATCTGGAAATTGACCCTGAGACTTTACTGTTCAATGTCTGTCATACAAAATGCCTTTTACATATCGACAGCTTAAGCGAGGATACAAATTCTAACCTGTGTCCAAAACATAAGTTAAATTTTTGAAGAGCTTCTCTCCTCCCCAAGGGGGATCAACAAATTACAGGCATAAACAAATACCTGCAATTGAGAATTTTACTGTGGAGCCTCATGAGAGTTGTGGTCTGTGTCCTGTGACCTACAGTCCTTTCCTGTTCTTTGCTGTAGGATGGATGGGGCATATCCTACTGCGGAGTCATACAAAGGCAACTACGTAATGGTGCAGAATTTGCAACCTAAGTTTATGTGTAGCTTGGTTTTAGATTTGGAAGAGTGCAATGTCTAAACATATCTTTAACACTAACTGATTTTTAATTCTTGGTGCATATAGCACCATATCTTGATACAATAAACACCATCATGGGGAAAAAAAAAAAGAAGCCAAATAGCCCAGTATTTCATGTTTTGGGAAAGTTCTACTTATTAGCTTCTTTTTTTCCTAGGGGTCCCAGATTTTGTGTCACTCATTCAACAGCAATAGAAACTGCCAGTGCAAAACTGAAGCTCTGGCACACATGCCAAGAGAGACCAAGGGTGGACATTGATCCTTTTCCACAAATGGTATCATTGCTACCATTGACACCTAAGTCTTGCATGCCCAGGATACCACCTTCCCTTCCTCAGGTAGGTAGGATCACAACATTGAAAAACAAAGCCTTGTCCCATCAAAAATAATGATCAAACTCCTTGAATTCAATGAGACAAGAATATGGTATTTGGCTGTTAGGAAGTCAAGATTTAGCAAACCGGTCTGTTGCAGATGGTTATGTATAAAAATGCAACAAAATTTTACTATACTTTATGCAACAGGTTGCTATAAATTGAGTCAAATTATCTTCTCAGTTACATCCTGGCTATTTCATAAGTCTTTTGGATAGATATTTTAGCTCAAAATTCTCAGAACTACAAAATTCAGGATCTAGCAGCGCAGATTCTGCCCTTCAACCAGCCTTATCTTAATGCAGAGTAATTCTTACAACTTCACTGCAATTACCCTGAATCTATCCCTCATGTTTGTAAAAAGGTCAGAGTTCTGCTCATTTTCTATCACCACAGTCTTTCAAGCAGCTACACATGTTTTTTGCTTTCTACAGAGGGCCATGAGCCACACAACACAGACCTTTTCACAGCGTGTAGCAAGCAGGTGGCCAGTTCAGTTTTGACTCTTTTCTTCCTTGCAAGCCTAAATTTGAGAGGTGACTGCAATGAAAGCTGCAGGTTTTCAGCAACACAGTGTTAAGCCTCAGGACAGAAGGTACTTGGAGAATGTGAACTGAGACTGTGATTCCAATATCAAGAACTGGATGGTCTGTGCCACAGATCTGTTCACACACACCTCTGTTACTTTGAGTTGCATAGTTTTAGACTACAATTATATTTTTTAAAAAGCTAATTCATGGAGATAATGGAGAAAAACAGTAGGACAGATTTCCTGTTCAGAAGAAGCTGGGTTCAGGAGCCAGATTCCTGCTGATCACAGCAGGAATGGGAGCCAGAAGCAGCTGCCTCTTACAGAGACCATTTCTGACTTCACAAGGTGTGCTAATGACCCAGGAATAGCTGTAGGTCAGGAAGACAGGATCCTAACTCTGCAGGTTTTCCAGCCCCTGTTGAGTTCATCACTTGAAGAAAACTATGACCTGGCACCCATGAACCTCACAGAATCAGCTGATGGACTGTTTCTTGCTGCTTTTTTGGTTTTTTAGACTACAATTATATTTTTTAAAAAGCTAATTCATGGAGATAATGGAGAAAAACAGTAGGACAGATTTCCTGTTCAGAAGAAGCTGGGTTCAGGAGCCAGATTCCTGCTGATCACAGCAGGAATGGGAGCCAGAAGCAGCTGCCTCTTACAGAGACCATTTCTGACTTCACAAGGTGTGCTAATGACCCAGGAATAGCTGTAGGTCAGGAAGACAGGATCCTAACTCTGCAGGTTTTCCAGCCCCTGTTGAGTTCATCACTTGAAGAAAACTATGACCTGGCACCCATGAACCTCACAGAATCAGCTGATGGACTGTTTCTTGCTGCTTTTTTGGTTTTGTTTAGGTTGGTTGTTTTTTTTTTTTTCTGTGAGAAATCTGGACTTTCGAATCTTCCTGCTCCACTGTGCTTGCCAGAGCTTAGAAAGAGCACCAACTCTGGGTGAATTTCTGAGGAGACTCTGAATGCAACTGGTGTCTCCAAAAAGTCATAGCATTATTGTTCAAAATAAGTCAGTGATGGTGTGACAGAATGCCCCCTTTCTCTCTTAGTCTGAGTGATTGTATCTGTCTTACGGCCTCGGTTTATAGTGAGCTACTTAAGGTAATCTTTTAGTAAAGATTCACAAAACATGTTCACATGCTCTTCACCTGACATCCTCTGTAATTCTATGCAAAGTACATGTAACATTTCTTTCTGTTAAAAATATAATTTTTAAGTTATAGTGGTTATTAAGGTATGCTGAAAAATCTTGGAAGATATTCAGAGAAGCTTTTTGCAAATTGCAGTATTACATATTGTGATTGACAATGAAAAATGGTCCTGAAAACCCTTGAAAGTTTTTGAGAAGTTAATGAGAACATGTTAAAAAAACACAAAGGTGGAAAAATAATCAGAATTACCTTATTTTTCTTTTATTTCTTTTAGAAAAGTAGAACAAGCTCACCAACAACTTTATTAAAACTAGCTACACCAAATTTGTCTTTGAAGAGATCATTAAGATTATCACCTATGCTGTCATCAAGTCAGACCCCCCAAAGGGATGACATTTCTAGCAGTAGAAAGTGGTAAGTACAAAAGTCCCTTGTACATCTTTCTGCACACCAATATACCTCAAATATTTATGAAAGGCTTTTAGATCCTAGATTTAAAGATCATGAACACTTTTCTTTAACATAATAATCTGCTTAGTGAAGGTACAGATTGCGTGCATGGAGAACTCCTCCCTGGCTGATTATTTTCTCATTTGTTTGTGCCACAACACAAAAGGGTTTATTTCTCCAAATACAAGTGTTTTACCCTCTCTTGTATAATTGTTGATATTCTCTATATATATTTATATTCTTTTAACCTGTCTCAAGCACTTGCCCTCAAAGATATGCTGTGTTTTGGGATTTCCACAGGGCCACATGAAAAAGTATTCCTCTACATTTTTTACATTTATTATAAATTTGAACTCCATGTACTTTTACCTCTACTATTCACTATGTCATCCTACCTCTCTCATGCCCTTTCTTAGTTGTTTATTTTATAAGCAGTTCTAGTTTTTTCTTAAATAGGTACTGAAAATTTTGTTTGTTTGTGGATCCAGGCCAAAGCCAGTGAGCAGAGACATGATTCATTGCTTAACTTTGGATGGCACTGCAGACTCCAAATACCAGGGTCACAGAAAGTACACCTATGCTGAGCTTCTCCCAGTAAGTAGTGCTTGAAAATTTTAGTTGTCTTGAATCATGGGTTAAAACACTTTATTCTGTAGTATTAAAGGGGAAGTAGTCAATGATGGGGAGAAACTGGTTTGATTATGTGAATGTCAGTGCCATATGCAGAGGTATAATTAGAATGTCAGCATTTTCTGTGTGGTATCTGTCACCTATTTGATAGGAAATCATGGCACATACAGAGGTTTATTTTCATTAGGAAGTGTTGATCTTCTCCATGGTGACCATGTGTTCAGTAGGCTATTATGGAAAACTCACTGGATAAATGCTTCAGTGGAATCGTTGGAAAGTATACCAGACTTACTGTGAAAACTGAATCTGCCCTAGAAAGTCATTAAAATAGTAAAATTCTTAAGAGGAAAATGCTTCACTTGAACAATTCCTCTTTTTTGCTTGTGTACTTCATTGTTTTCTTTGTTGAATTATTGCCTGCTAAGCAGGCCCTCAATCCAGCAAACCTCAGGAGGCTGCACAGAGCAGCCTTTTCTCAATAACTGTTAAAATGCTGAGGTATTGAACATGTGAGCTGTCAAGATTTGGCGACTTAAAACATATCCAAAACTTTTCAGGTTTGTGGAATGGTCTCAAAACAGCCTGCTGTTTCATGGCAGTATTGATACACATGGCCTCACAACTAAAAAAACCCAACCTTATTATGAAATCTGGGCCTGTTTACATATGCATGGAGTTTGCTGATCACTAGAGCACGTTTGTTTGTTTTTCGCATCAAAATCATACTTTATTACTTCACTGCAATCATTTTACTTCTTTGTTAATTTCGACAGAAGAAAAGGCTAGCCTTTGCAATTTGGGGACATTTGCGGTTAGAAACTTACATTCAGAATATGTTCACACCATGAACGATTATTTTGTTTCTATACACCTTCATCATGCAGAGTTTCCCTCTGGCTGAGGGAGGAAAATACTACCCATTTACACTTACAGGGCTAGGCTGGAGCCTACAGTCAGGACCCCACAATTTGCCATCACAAATACGATGCAAAGGGGAATGCAGGGATTCATAGTTTGACTTCATACAGGGGAGTGGGATCTTCCTGCTCTGCTTCAGAAGTCTGGCTTCCTCCTGCCCTTCTCCATCCCTGTTTGGAAAGAAGCTGGTTGTCAGCCACAACACTCATCTGTTCCCATTTCTGCTATCACAGACAGCAAGTCAGCCAAAGTTTCTCTCTTGTGATCATCAGAAGCTAACTTACTAGTTTGTACCCTCCTCTGGCTTCTCTGTGAGCATTGTCAAAATGGATGTATTCTTCCTCAAATGCTCCAGGAGCTAGCCACAGTAATGGGCATGGATTTCCTCTCCCATAAAATGCTCATGTTTTTGATGTTGAGGTCAGTGGTGTAACCCCAAGGGACATGTCTTTTGTTCCATGATAGTTAATTGTTTTGAGGCTTGACCGAATAACCACCTGTTAACTTCTGTTGGTTCAAAACACAGTAGCCTGAGCTGAGACAACTTTTGACAGCAAAGTGATATGGTTTAGAATCATTCCCCAGATTTGGAGCTAAAGAGTTAATGACAGAATTAGGGTCAGGTTTGTTTTCCTGTTCCAAGTATTGAGGAACCACCTAAGGGATGCTATGGTCATTTTGCTACTCTGCATGCCTTCAGTCATCAGAGTTATTCCATTGGATGTGAATATTTAGTGGGAAAATGGTATGGAGAGCTATGATCTATTGCATATATAGTAGAAAATGGAGTCTGGTTTCTTGGGATGAAGATACTAATTGAACACACTGCATGGCCCTCCATTGCAATGTACTGACATCTGAAAATAATGAAAGCCTATTATTCCTTGCTGTATATTTTATTTGTCCAGGGGAAAAGTGCTGCTGGCAGTGTTGTCTTAGGGCGATCAAGAATGGAAAGCATGCTGCAGTCTCTTTATTTGGAGAACAGAGCAGGCTACTACTTCACACAATTCTGTGAGAAGTCAGGGAATAAGGTATGAGCATTTTCCTACCCTGTGATAATTTAGTCCACAATTGACTGAATGCCAAGTTATAGAGGGCAGCCAGACTGAAAAAAAAAAAGGAGAAGGAAAGATTGATGACTAGATGAATTATTACTTGTGAGACTCCAATCCCTCAACAACAATAAACTGTTCATGTGTATATTCAAACTAATGACAGGTCTTAACCAAGCTGTCAGATCCTAACTGTATCAAACCTATTGGAAATCTGATTGTACCATCAGGGATAAAAAAAGACTAATAATTTTTAAAAACTAGCCTTTAACTTGGCAGAAAAAATGAGGTCTTAACCCACAAAAACATTTTTTAAAAAGATGGAAAATCCGCTATGCTATTACTCATGATAATCTGCCTCCTTCTTGCTTGTTGGGTTAGTGATGTCCAAAATCTCCAATGTTTTAAAAACGTTCTTCTGCTTCCATGAAGCTTCTTGGATTTCTGAGAAACATAACACTATTTCTTCTCTGCAGTCAGCAGATCCATCATCCATTGCTGGGTGTAAATTGAGGATTGGTTGGAACAAGTTATGAATCTGAGTCAGTGTTTAGTGGCTTTGCAGAAAAATTGAGTCTTTAGGGGAGATTTGAATGCAATCAAGATGGACATCTGTTTCACTGCTGGCACAACCTAGAATCCAGCAGCAGTAGCTAGAAATGCCTTTGGCTACCAGAAGGCAAGAGCCAATGTTTCCAAAGCTGAATACCTTCAGCTAAGAATGTTAAATGTGTATAGATAGACATTTAAATAAAAGTAACTTATTTTTTCATGGGCGGTAATCACCCACCCACATGTCCTCTAGCCTTTGCAGGTGCCAGACTTCTTTGAAAATTATTTCCTTAAGGTTTTGTCTACAACTGTGGAGCCTATTTCACTTATATGCCAGGTCTGGCAGGCTACAGTATGTGGAGCAAAGTTCTCTGCCCCTATCTTTTTGGAACATTTTCTTTACTGTCCAGTGATGGGAGTTTCAGGGTATTTTTAAGATCCAAACTCCATAAGCACATGATTAAAACAGAGCACTTGCGGAAAGATCTAGACTCTGTCTTCTGAAAGATCTTCTGACGTTTGTTTGAATTTATGAAATGAGGCCAAGACTCTGTGCCTCAGAAATGCATGTAATAAAAATGTAATGATAGTCACAGTAACAGATGTCAAGTACACAATATTTAATTGTTTTGGTTATTGCTGCAAAATGCTATTTCACCATGGCACAAATTCTGCATGTCCATTATCAGCATTTCTTCTTTAGTGCTGGCTTTATGCCACTGAAATGTTAACTCTTCAAATGTTAACTACAATGTTAACAATTTTAATGGCCAATTATGCATAAAGGATACAATAAAAGATATAGTATCACAGTAACGATGCCATTAAATATGTTGTCCTTCTGCCAGTATGCAACAGAAGATTAAATCCATCTTAAATTGAGCTTGATTTACGATGACCCCAAGGAGCTAAATAATTACTTGCATTGGAAAGTCAACCTTTTATAAAGCTGTGATATTTGGGTAGCAATAACTTACAGTATTTTTAATCTCTAGTTGTGGAAGAACAGCGCGTACTTTTGGTTTGACCTACAGGCTTATCATCAGCTTTTCTACCAAGAAACTCTTCATCCTTTTAAAATATGCAAGCAAGCTCAAGTAAGTTGTAAATAATGTGTTTTCCCTTCACAAATACATTTGTTCATTCCCTTCACAAATACATTTGTTCAGTGTAAAGACTGAAAAGAAGATAGAAAGTAGAAAAGTTTCCAAATCTTGACAACCCACACCAAAGTAAATCTGGTTTGTGGACAATAAAAGAAGCTCTTTGGATTGTTTCCATGGAATTTCTTGATTTAAATGTTAAACATGCATAGTTTGATTTCTAGGCTCTGCTGTCTGTTCTAGTTTTATCTATTATACTGAGTTTACCTAATCTCCCCTTTGCTACTCTGTGTCGTATTTGGAAACTGTCTGCTTAGTGTTAACATCAAAGATAACATTTTTTCTAAATCATCTAACTGTGCTGTACCTTTTCTTCCACCTCCTGTGTGGGTTAGCATTGCAGGTCTCACAGTCCAGACCTCAGATAATGTCCTTAGTCATGAAAATAGGTCTTTCAGTTGTCAGTCATGTTTTTCCTTTTCTGATTGTCAAGCCATCATGCTCTTTTCGCAGTCGTCATCCCCCCCATTTGATCTTTAGACCCTCATTTACTGTCAAGTGGAACTGATATTTCCTATAAACAAGTATTCTTAATTGAGCATGCACTTTAAGTCAGGGAATAAAACAAAAATGAACTGGTTCACCACATGGATGCTGATAGGTGTCACCAACTGCAGAATAGTCCGATACTGCCGGGGAAGGAGGCTGCAGCAGTGTGATATCATTAGAAGGACTCCAAGCAACTTTTAAAATCACTTTGTGAAACTTCAGTCTGTTTTTCCTCTGTAAATCTCATGTAGGAGTATATCCTATCTGCATATTTCAATATATGCTGTAATAGAGCAAAGCTACTTCACATGTCATTGGAACAAATATCTGTAGAGAGCAGTAGGTATGGCTTATGTTACTGAGCATCTGGACTTCCTTGAACTTGTTGTCTTTTCCTACTTGGAGATTTTACTGGGGCAAATGACAGACTTTTGCATATTTGTCCAGAATTCTCACCTGAGTCAGTGTTATTTGTACAGAAACTCGAAGCAGAGGCCGAGGCATGGACTGCTCCCTCTCTCCTGTCACACACTGGCTAACTTGAGCTGCTACCCTATTTAGTTGTTTTCCCCTTCAGCTCTACTTACAGCCTGAGGCTGAGGGCAACTGTCTGTACCCCTAAGACCGACTGTCTCCTGTATCTGCCCAGGCCTGTGTGTGGCTAGGGACCCTGCTCACAACAGGCGTGCAAGTTAATCATATCTGGACTGTGTCTTCATTTTCCTATGTGTTTTGTTGCAGGCCAAATCTTAGGTTATGGTCCATGATGTTTTTCAATTTTGTTTCATTTCACACCAGCTTACGCTCTTCCTGCAGTGGTTGCATGGCTGAAAATTAAGGCCCAGGTCTTTTTTACTTATCTTATTTCCAGTGCTGGCCTGGTGGTGACAGCAGAACATCATACAATCAGTGTTACCAGGCAATTGCAGAGAGCTACATACACATAGCCATTAAAATAAATACATCAAAACGAAATATGTGAAACTGTTCCATTAGCATAACTAACAGCTGAAATGTAACATAACAAATCAACACATGTGCTGCAACATTTGGTATCATTCTCAAGCTTGCCTTTTAAGGCTGCACAAAAATTATTCTTGTTTTCATTGGAACACGGTAAAGAGTCAAGCTGCATTCAATCTACAGGGTCTGCTTATGGAAGAGATGCCTTCCCAAATTCTGCGCTCACCTTTGGCACAGTAAGATAGTCATTCCAAATACTCCTAAGAGAATGTGGATTAGATTCGCACAACACATCGTCATATATATTTTACTATTTATTACAGAAAGAGACATCCAGAGTATGCTGTATGTGTTCTGCCTGCTTCCTGTTAGAAACAAGAGCAAACCTGGATTGCTGTGTATCTGTTATTCATTGTTTCATTTGTTAGGCATTTTTATCTCAGCTTTATGATAGAGTAAGAAAATGCATTCCAAGGTGTATATTCATTCATCCAGGGAAAGAAACTACAGTGAGAATGAAATCTGATGGATAAGAAAAACGATGATCATCCAGGTAATCATCCAGGAACATATATGGTTATTCACTATAAACATACACACAGGAGTGTATAAATTGGGAAAGAAAAGCAATAAAGAAACACATATTGTAGTTTTCGATTAAAAAAATAGTTATTTAGAGTTAGAAAATTTAATACAGTTATGGGAAGTGCAATATTTTAACACTAGAATCAATTTAGATAAAGGGTGTTATCATTACTGTGAACTTTTAGGGTCAGACACAAGATTTATGTTAGTGGCAAGTGATGACGGGGGTTAAGGCAGTTTAGCCTTTCCATTTAAGACCAGCCAGTGCATTGTATTCTTCCATCATATGATTCTGTCAAGCAGCTGCACAAGCCCCTCGTTTAGATCAGAGCAATATCCACGCCTTTGGACAGCAATACAAAGCCGTTGGACTTGAACCTTTTTCGTGTTTCTTGCTTCACTCTAGTCATTCTGAGATTGCTTACCAAAGCCTTCTCATCTGGGGATGAATTCACACCAAAACTCAAGGCCTGAACAATCCCTGATTTGGAAAGTCATAAATGAAAGTCTTAATCTGAATTTCCTAAGCATTTTGTATCTTCAGATTTGTGCCATTATAAGTAATTTCAAGATGCAAACTCTGACCAAAGTTCCAGATAGGGTTTTGGGTTCAATCCATCACTTATTCTAATACATTTATAGGAAAATGTATAGCTGGCAGGTAGGAAAATTCTTTGTGTTTTACAAAAGGAACAAAACATTAAGTAAATGAAGTATGATGTGCACTTGATGTCACATGCTTAAGATTTTTGCGTGAATTTGATAACCTTTAAGTTCATTTAATGTAATTTTTTCCTGTTGATCCTTTAGGAGATTGACCAATACAACCATTTCACTATTCTACTGAGATTCAGAAAACCACAAGGCTTCCATGACATGGGAGTCAAAAAAGGCTATGAATATTCCTTTTTAAAGGATACAATGTATTTTCCCCCTATATCTTGCTAACTTCATTGCCCAGTATTGAAGGCTGTGAACACAGACACTTTTCCTCTTTTTTTGGCATGTCTAGATCTTTTGCAGTCGGTTTTCCTGCAGTCCTTGCATTCAAATCAGTGCAGATCTACAGATGCGCCTGAACCCTCAGCAAGGAACACAGGGATGAAAGCTCCTTCTCATTTCTCCCCCTATCTGCAAGTGCATGCATTCACTTTGTCACTTTGTGATGCTATCTTTTTACTTGGTAGGTCAAATCCCACAGCAATATATTCTTACAAGAATTTAAGCAAAAAGATGGCATCATGCCAAATCCTCAGACACTGTAAATCTGCATCCTCCAACAGTGAAGAGGCCATCCTGATTACAGCACTGAGGGTCTGGTCCTTTGAGTTTCGAAATGTGCACTCCTACAGCTAGCTTAACCACCTCTAAATTTCTGCTTCACATGTATTACCAGCCCTAACTATTGTTTCTGGAAAAAAATGTCTGTCTTTACTATGCTCCAGTTTTGCATGTGAAATTATACAGGACCGGGTGCAGTTCTCCAGGTAGAGCAGCCTGCAAAGGCAGTCCCTAATATGGCCATATATTACGACAATACTTATGTGAGCAGATTGTCAATAGTTTTTGGCCAAAGCTTCCTTAGTCTGGGCAATTTATGACTCTCTAGGCTGATATTTTTTGTCAGCTCTAAAGAAGAGTAGCAAATATACTCGTTAACCCATTTCACATAAAATCATGGGGGAAAGAACAGTTCTGCCCAAGAAAGTTGTGGAGTGTTTGTTTTGGTTTTATTCTTAAAACTATGCTAAAAATAACCAGGCATTTAAGGAACCAGGTTAAATGTGTGTTAAAATATTGACGACCTATTTTGGATCCTTTTCACCAATTTACAGATCCCTTGTGTGTGGTTTTATGAGTCATAACAGGTGGAGCAATGTAGCCCTAATGACAAATAAAATGGTTAACCCCTCTTTAAAAAGTCTATTTTTAAAGATACCACATCTTTATATCATTGGACTGGTCCCTTCTAATTTGGCTATTTTATATGTTAAATGTTTTGGATCAGACTAGAACATGATGTAACCAAAACTTTACTAGTGGTAGGGTTCTTCAAAATAACTTCCAACTTTTGAAATCACTATGAATCTAATTAATGCCGTCTCTGTTAAATTTAAATTTATTTGGGAATTTGCTGAGAAGGGCATAATTTAGGATAAATGTGGTCTTGTTCTTCAGCTAGGACTCTTCCTGTGGATGTCCTCATTCTTTGACCTTACACTTACACCTGGGTGTTTTTATTGCACTGATAACGTGGGCCACAATAGCCACAAACCATCTTCATCTTCAGTGATTAGATCTATGTAGAAAGGGGGTGGAACCCTGCATAGACAGTAAATATAGTAATCATAACAAGTTCTAACTGGGGGGTGGATGTCAGCCATCGTAGCCCTGTATTCCTCAGTGACCTGGTATCAGGAGAGTCTAAAGGGTCTGTTTCAAATTGTTAAAGTCCAAAATAATGGGAATGTAGTCTGGTACTGTTGCTGTTTGAAAGAAAGTCTAATAAATCAGAATTTCATTTAAAACAAACAGAAACATAATTATTTAATGTACTCAAACATTCTCCCACTGTGCTTGAAATCTAAACACAACAGTGTTTTATTACTGCTTGAACACAGAGTAAATGTATTATTTTCTTTTTTTCTACTGTTTTGTACATCTGCTAGTTATAGCTGGATTTTAGCAACATAAGGAAAATGAGAATTATCAGAAACCTGCATTCTTCATTGTCAAAACTATGTGATAATAAATAGTGAAGATAGGCTCCTCAGTGCCATCCTAGAGAGAAATTCTGATTTATGCTACTAATCTGATCCCCTGACCATATGTTTGAAAATTAGTTAGACTTTGACAATATGAAGAAAACATTTATAAGTATATGAAATTTATTATGGCATCAACTCTTTTCACTTGAGTTCCTAGCTGCAGTCAGAATCATGATGTATGAGAAAAATATTCTGGAACATCTTCTTCCAAGATATTCCTGGAAGAAAGTGTTTTTCTCTGAGTTTTCAATGTTCTTTTACATAGCAATTTATGAAACATTAAAAAAAACCCAAGAATTTGACTTAGGGGACTATTTGGAAAAAAAAAATCTTGAAATAAAAAAAAAAATTACTCTATGCTTCAAGAATGGGCTGCTAGTGAGAAGGAAACATTCTCCAGGTTCAGCTTTCTTCTGTTTGTACATGTTGAATGGCAAAGTCTGTGCTTCATAAAAAAGCATATTGTAATCCTTGCTTTGGTAAGGATTTAGACCTCAGTTGTGCAGTGGTATCTCCTGTTACTGACCCTGTACCATGATAGAGTCTCACCAGTCTCTAAGAACTGTGCAAGAGAATCTCCACACAGAATGAAATCTTATAATTTTTCATTAATTTTAACCTTAAATTTACAAATTCCCTTCTATTCAGAAGAAGTAAAACTCCTTCACAAGTTGGCCCAGCACATATTCTGCAAAACAACCCAAGAATTTGACTTAGGGGACTATTTGGAAAAAAAAATCCTTTGAAATAAAAAAAAAATTACTCTATGCTTCAAGAATGGGCTGCTAGTGAGAAGGAAACATTCTCCAGGTTCAGCTTTCTTCTGTTTGTACATGTTGAATGGCAAAGTCTGTGCTTCATAAAAAAGCATATTGTAATCCTTGCTTTGGTAAGGATTTAGACCTCAGTTGTGCAGTGGTATCTCCTGTTACTGACCCTGTACCATGATAGAGTCTCACCAGTCTCTAAGAACTGTGCAAGAGAATCTCCACACAGAATGAAATCTTATAATTTTTCATTAATTTTAACCTTAAATTTACAAATTCCCTTCTATTCAGAAGAAGTAAAACTCCTTCACAAGTTGGCCCAGCACATATTCTGCAAAACAACAATGCGACTTCATGAAGAGTGCAGTTGCTGTAATCATTGTGGTTATCTGAATCTAACTAAGAATTAGCCAAATATCTCCAAGCAAAAATGACATCAAGAATTATTTTGTGATCTAGCCATTTTAACAAGTCGGAGTAAAAATGGTAGGGAGGTCAGTTATGGCAATAACTGATTTTTGGACAAAATAGTAATATTGGTAAAAACAAGGCACGTTTAATTAGATATACGTTAAGAATATACAGCAGGGCAGTGTGGGACAAATATGCATTAACTCTCTCCTTCAATGGACTGTGACCATTGGAATGGATGATGGCTAAGAAACTGTTTTCTTCTGTTTTATTGTAGTTCCTTTATGCAACTTACATTGCCCCATCTGCCAGTATGGACATTGGACTTCATCAGAGTAAGAAAAACATGATTTATCAGAAAATTGATCCAGCTTTTGAGGATCTTTTTGACCCAGCAGAAGAATATATCCTCACTGTTTTGCTAGAACCATGGATGAAGATGGTGGAAGCAGACAAATACACATATGGAAAGGTAACTGATCTAGATGACACCGTGAAAAATTCCTATGTTGGGGAAGAAAATCACAAGAACCTTCATATGCAACCCTGTTACATTTAGGTTGCATATGAAGGGAGAAGTATTACGGGATGTTTTGCTCACCCACTCCTTTCTATGCTGATGTGTGGAGTAGCCTGAACTTCCTGTGGAGAGCAGACTTCCTGTCCGAAAGGAAGGTGCAGGCTTCATAGACCCCTTGGTCTGTGAATTAGGGAGGAATGCATCTTGCTATGGCAAAATTTCTCTTTGCACTCAGGAAGTGTCATGTTTCTGCAATCTTGCCATTGATTGAAAGTAATTTTCTTATGATGGATTACCCACAAGCCTTCTATGTTTTTAATGATAAGCACAAAATAAGCTGTGTTTCTAGAGTCAGTACAGTGATGCTAGGTCCATATTAATTGTATGAAGTATTTCTTCGTGTTTAGAATTAAAGTGCAGCTACTGCTTAGCATAAGAGGGAATGTGATATGGTGATCCAGCTGTATTTGCCCCAAACACTTTTTAGATAGCTGCCCTGCTGTGTAAGGGCTAACTGTGCCCTGCAGGCTTCCTGAAGTAGGTGGCTCAGTGGTGTACTCAGTTCTAATCCCAGAAAACCTCTGAAGGCTTGAACTGAGCAGGCTCAAGAAGGTCAGGGGAGAGGGCTGCAATCCTGACTCTGCTTTTGACAAATAAGGACAAGAAATGGTGGAGGCAGTGGTGGATGCTGTGGCTCTCTGCTCTTTGTAAACTTACCTACAAGTTACCAGCTGTAGGTCAAACTTCTAATTCCAAGTCTTTAACATCTCTCTCGGATATGGAAGGAGAAACTTAAAATGGAGAATCAGGAGTTGGAGGGCAGGAAGTTAGTTCTTGTTCCCATTTTTCTCCACTGTGACCTTAGATGAAGCATCTCCATTTTTACAGGAAATATCATCACTTACTGCTGATATTTCTGTCAGCATGTAATGAGAACATGCATGCATTGCCCCCTGCAAAACATTTTGAAATCCTTTTGTGGAAGTTTTGTAGTACAGTGTATTTTTGTTACTATATTGTGCATGCATGTATGAATAACTAGGAGAACAGATACCTAAAATCAAAGTTGAGAATGGTCTTCTAAGCCTATTAGGTGGTGGCCAGTATTAAACATTTAAGAATAGAGTATAAGAACAGAAACCCCCCCCCATAGAGCAGTATTGCCAGCTTCAGCACTTTGCAACTGAGGAGGTTCGTGAAGCAGAGGTCTTATCCACATTTTTGCGTTTAATAGTCTTTGTGGTTTTTTTTCCCCATGGGTTTATATGTAAATGTGTCTTGAGTCATTTTATATCTTCAGCCCCACTGTAGCAGTGGGTTCCATGCAATTAAACAATCATGCAATAGGAGAAGAAAATGCTTATCTTGGTTAGTTTGCAAACCCCTCCCTGATAATTTCACCCCGTGCCCTAGTTCTGTATGTCATGAGGAACAGTGAACAATTGTTATCTTGTCACATTCTCAATGCTGTTATGCTTTTACATGTTTCTGTTGTATCCCACTTCAGTTACATCTCTTTGAAACTCAAGAATCCTAGACTATCTGACCTCTCCTCTTACAGAAGGCGTTCCATACCTTTGTTACACTTACCACCCCCACCTGTATCTGTTATTTCATATTCTTTTGATTAGATGCAAGCAGTACTCAAGATATGGAGGCACTAAGGATTATCCAGTGGCAGAATCACGTTTTCTGTTTTGTTCTTTGTTCCCTTCCTAATTGTTCCTATGATTCTAATTGCTTTTTGACTCCTGGTGAACTTTGAGTGGATGTGCAAAATGTAAGTTAATAGCCATCTGCAATGATTCCAAGATCTCTTTACTAAGTAATAACGGCTAATGCAAAGCCCTAATTTGGAGCTCACTAGAATGACTTAATGTTTATTGTCATTGAATTCAGCTGCCCCTTCCACAGACACAAAAGTGTCCTGAAATCCTGCAGCTCTTCACAGTCAATTTCTTTTTTTGCTCTGTGGAATCGTTTTGCAAACTTTGTTGTCTCCTCACTCACCTCCTTTTCCAGATAATTTCTGAATGTTTAAAAAAACAACCTCAGCGCAGATCCCTGTGAGACTCCAATAGGAACCCCACCCCATGATGAAAGTTATTTATTTCTTTATTTTTTATTTTCTACCTTCTAATTAATTCACAAGGGGACCTTCCCTCTCATCCTGTGATAACTTAATTTCCTTAAGAAACTTTGAAAGTTTGAACATTGAAAAAAACTTACTAAAATAAAATATACTAATCCAAACACATCTGCAAAATATTCTCTTCACTCTTCAGCATCTTTTCTAAACTTTTGGATAAATTATTTTTTCTAAGCTATTTTTTCTAAGCTGTTTAAGCTATAATAGTTTATGACCTGCAGAACACTGTGTAATTGACTGATGCTTTCATTAATATGAAACTTTATTTACTTTCTATCAGACTAGTTTTACAGTCTTTTGTAAATGTGTATTTTCCATGTATATTACCAATACTAGTTGTCTAGTATCTATTGCCAGTCCTCACTGAGTCATCGACTCAGCCAAGTACTATTATACATAATTTTTGTATAAAAAGGACTCTGCTTTTGAACACTCTCTGAACACAGTGTTTTAGTATCTATTAGTATCGATTGCCAGTCCTCACTGAGTCGTCATCGACTCAGCCAAGTACTATTATACATAATTTTTGTATAAAAAGGACTCTGCTTTTGAACACTCTCTGAACACAGTGTTTTCACTGCTTCTAGCAATGAAAGAATTCCTCCAGAATAAGAATTGAAAATATAAACTTTTGCTTTAAGTTAAGTTAATGCGTGTGTCAGTTTATACCTCCTTGAGTTAAGCAAGGGATAATCTATTGCCCTTTCAGTTTAGATGATGCTTTGCTTTGCAAGTGTAGTTATGTGCAGACTTCTTAGTGCCCTAATAACATGAACATCTTAATCAGAGCACAAAAAAACAGAACTAAATCCTTCTGAGTGCACAATACATGTGTTTGTGAAGAGTTATAATACACAGACATAAAATGACCTGTTCTAGGAGGCACTAGAGTCTCTTTGTACTAGGCGCAGGCTGATGTTTAGGCACACTCCTTCCCAGCACAAAGACAAGGTCTGCTCTGTATTTTGTTCAGTCCCTGGCTTTACTCTTCCCCTTTGTTCTACCATACAGCAGGATATATTTGGCCCATAATGAATCAAGATATTTTATCAAGAATTAGGTGAGTCCAAAATTGTTTATTTGGGACATGGTCACTATGTATCTACATTTTTATCTTTAAACAAAACATGAAAACAGGAGAGTTCCTTTTTGTTGTTGACTCTCATCCTGCCTCTCTGCTTTCTGTTTAAACTTTATGAAAAATGTTCTGAATTATTTTCCTATTTACTTTCAAACTACATTTTCTTTTAAAGAAAGAATACCCAAAAGCACTTTATAACAGTGGAATAGAGTTACACTGAGCCTGAAGGCATTCAGATAACACGGTGATTAATGTGGTATTCACATTTAGACAAAAGCGTAATGAATATTAATCTAAAAACTCTCTTCTCTCTCTTGCACATAAACTCTTGTATAATAAGACCACAGCTTTCTAATCTTTGTAATCGGTGTGCTAAGTAGTATAACGCATTGGCTCAATTTTGCTAAGTATCCTAAAACCTGCATTTGAATGGTTTAGTCAGCGGAGAGGGTCAACAAACTATTCCTTATGCAGTTACCGATTGTTTGCACATAACATGGAGAACTGCTCTAGTTATATATATAAGGCTTCTAACTAAGTTAAAAATGCCAATACTTCATGAGTTCTAATCATGCACAATTTATTATTTTAAAGCATTACCTCCTATAAAACTTAGGAAAGGGACAAGACTGAAAGTCCGAAAGCTTTCACCTTCATTGTTTAGATATTATAGCATCTTTCTTGCCTTAAATTTCCATTTCTGGAAATCTGTGGCACTCTTTTTGACATTTCCCACTGAGAGTCATAGTTTTAAGACCTGTTTTTCTGCTTCTCAGTGGCACTTTGACATACAATTTGCTGGTATAGGCAATCAGGTAAGTCTAACACAATATATGCAATATAATATATACACAATATAATTTAGCAAATTTTTTAATACAAAGTTCTTTTCTTAAAGATATACTTAGGTTATTTAGTGGTGTTCTGTAGAAATCTACATGTGATCCTATACAGATCTGAAAATTTTGTTCTACCAGAGCTTTTAATTGAATTGTTTGTCACAAGGATGTGACTTCTAGTGTCTTCTAAACATCAGTCTCATTACTGGCAAACATTCTTTTCTATCCACTGTCACTGGCAAGGTGCCCATCCAGTTCTCCATCTTTCTATAATGTGTACTGTAGGGATGACATAAGATATTATTTTTATTAGGTGGAGTTGGTGGAAGAAACTCGACAGCTGGACTCCGTGTACTTTAGAAAGCTCCAGGCTTTGCATCAAGAGAGTGGTTCCAAGAAGGATGAGGTAAGACAAGTACCTACTAACAAAAACAAACTCTTTTTCTATCAGAGGGGGTTAACACTTTGAGTATCAGCAATGAAAGACTGACTACATGCCAGTTTGGAAAAGCAAGTAGTCCGATTTCTACCATTCATTTTGGGGATTGACAGCCATTGCGTTAATTACAAATACAGGTCTTCTGTCAGTTACATCAACATCAGACCACTGTATGATCGGAGTCAGTGAGACAGTTTCCACTAAAGTCTGTGGAATGTATTTTGGGCCCTTAATCTTGAACAAATACCTCAATTTCAAGTAAATTACAGGTATATATTGGTTTATTTGATTATGGAACCTGCACACACTGGTATGTTTAAAGCAAACATAAAACTAAAGCTGATTAAGAGCTGGAGCCTTAACTCAATTTGTTTTCTCAGCAATCAAAAAGCCATTCTACAGAGACAGAAGTTATCTAATGCAAGGATTATTAGACTGAGCAAAATATAGAGATGAAAAAAGCAGTTATGCAAGTGAAATAATTTCTTCCCTCAGAGTACTGTTGCTGACACTGGTCTGCCATCCTGCCCTGATGCTCTCAAAGAAGATCAGCACTTGCGTCAAGTTCCCAAAGAATTGGCAGGTCCTAATCTATCTGACCTGATCCATGACAAAGAGAAGTTAGAACAGTTCTGGGCTTTTCTTAATAACCATTCTGCTGGGTATGTTTCTTCGTTATTATTATTTTACCCATTTCTAAGTTCAGAAGAAATCTTTGCTGGGGATCTTGGCTATCTAAATGTTCAGAGATTTTAGTCTTTTTTAAAAATGTGTTTGTATATTTATGAAATACACATGCACGTTGTTCAGACAACTGAATTGTCTTAAAATTTTTGGGGTAAAAATTCTTCTGTCATAACATATTTGTATTACAGTTCTGCTTTCAGTTTCTGCTTTGATTAGTGGCAAACCCCCCGAGTAGAGCAATTAGCCTATAATGAGTAAAAATTTCTCTTTTTTAGTACAGATTCAATTTAGTACATTTTAAAAATTAAAGCTGGATGTTATTAAAATGTACAAATAGAAGACTGCCATGTTATTCTCACAGTGTGAGAGCAACCACAGTTTTGTGTTTGCACTGATCTGAACAGAATTAACTACCAGCTCGTAGCAGATGCAGTTTATGCAGGGTTTTTGAAAAAGCGAGCCCGTTTGTTTAAAAATGAAGATCTAAACAGAAGTTCTAGCAGAAGTAAATGTGAGTTTGCCACCTTTTTTTTTTTTCCCCAAGCCCCACACTAATCTCTATCCTGTTTTAGGAAAAGGCAAATACACTTTTTAAGTAACTGCTAGCAAGTCCTTAAATTGTCACTTCCTTCCTTTAACCTGGGTTCCCATGAGCTGATGCTTTGCATATTGCCTATTGCTTCTAGTCAAGCACTGCTACCATTTTAGATTGGATATTGGTCAGCTTTTTCAAAAGTGTCCAGAGACGGACATCTAGCACAGGATTCCTCTGGCCAAGACTCAACGTCATCACTTCTGCTTATCGTCATAGGTTCCCTTTGTAGTCAGAGAGAGAAATACACACTTCTGGACACAATTCTTCTAATTCTGAAGGTAACATCTAAAACCAGTTTGGATGGATCATTCCGAAAGATGGCTATTTCTTCTCACTGACTACAAAAAGACTGTAGGTAATGAGTTCAGATGGAGATTCTTATGCTGTGGGTGCCTATGGTGCCATGACTTTTGAGTTAGTTGTCTAGACCAGTGGTCTCCAAACTTTTTCGATCGCGCACCCCATCAGTAAAAAATTTTTGAGCATGCACTCTCAATATATGTATAATTATTTTTTTATAAATTATAGACATGTGCTACTGAAGTTCTAATATTTTCTTCCTGCCCCGCAATGAATCGTCTCACAAACCCCACTTGGGAGACCACTGGTCTAGAGTTTCTCTCTAACTGGGTAAATGGTAGGAATCACCAGAGAACAGGTCACTGGCTAGGATGGGGTCCTAGACAGGTATGCTGAATTGCCTCTGGGACTTCCTGCCTCTCTGTTAATCACAGACAAGTCCCATCTTAAGTGATAGAGCCAGGCAGAGAAATGTTTAATTTATGGAGAAATTTTCTTTTGTAAAAATTCATAATGAAGAAAAACATTTGAAAAAGTCCCACAAAATCATGTTTTAGAGCTGGGTCCAGACCTAGTAAGTCTGAAGTCCAGCTGGCATGCAACAGTAAAGATGCTTAATAGTACTATAAGCTGAAGGGATCCTAGAATTAATGCGGTCTGGAAAATTTCAGCAAAAAACAAATGTGTCATTTGCCTCTTCATCAAAATTTATGGTTCTGTTATTGATCTGCCTGTTCAGCAAGTGCCATGGTCTCACCAGATGGTACTAGCAAAGAAAAAATGACGTAAAATTTCAGTCCAATCTGACCTGCTATTTAGGACTTGAACACTTTGGTGGCTTGTGGTTAAACTAATAACTCCCTAGAATGTTGATGAAATTAACTCAATATTGAAATAACATTCTGTTTAAATTTGTTTGTAGCATGGATCTCATGTGCTGGCTAGATATTGAACAGTTCAGAAAGATGCTCGACAAGGATGAAGAAAAAAGGGAGGAAAAATCTAAGGACATTAAAAACAAGTACTTAAACAAAAAATACTTCTTTGGACCCAACAGCCCAGCTACCAGCAAACAGCAAGAACAGGTACCAGTTACAAAACCGTTCATAAAGAACAATCACACTGAATGTGACTGAGATAAAAGTCCATAAGCAGCTTTACTCCAGCTTTTCCCCAAGCTATCTCCTCAAATCTTACCTATATTTTTGGCCAGAAATTTGGTTCTGTTCTGGCTGTGGCGATCCCCTCCTTCCTGTTCAGGCTCTTCCTCCCACGTCCTTACAGAACATCTCTCTTAAACCCTGATCTGAGGCCGCAGCCAGACCATGCACAACACAGCTCAGAAAACGTGTAAAAACGGCTTTCAGGCAGAGTGACTTGTTCCAGCTTTCTATTTTAGTATGTCAGTAAAGCCACAGACAGCGAGTCTGAGCTGTGGTACTCCGATATATCTTGATACTTAGGAAATTTACTTGGTCAAGCTGGGGTATTATTTGATGGAGTCTGTATTCTATTATAGGTAGGGACAAGTGTAATCTGTTCCCTTTTATGAAAAGTACATGTGAGCCTTGGGTAAGCATGCATTAAATGCTTTGCTTACAGTTAAGCTCATGCTTTGCTAAATCAAGGACAGAGAGAGATAAAGGACTTTTGGTATACACAAAAGTTTATGTCATGTGTTATTGTATTTGGATTGCTTAGCTAATGCATTCAGGTGGAGGATGGGGACAAATCCTTCATGATCGACTTTCGGCAGCGGTTCTGCTAGAAATTCAGCAATGCGTCCAGAAGAGATTAGAAAAACAATGGCTGCCATTGTTCCTGGCAGATGAGCACCATGGGGCGGAGGGACAAGCAAAGGTAACTTTTTAACAACAGTAACACATCCAGACATTGTTTTTTGTTTGGCTCATAATTTACCATTGGGATAAAATGGTTCAGAGGAAAAGCAGCCCACAAGTCACATTCAGTTTACATTGAAAGAAACTCTCTAGCATGTACAGGTTGAAGCATTTAGCTTGATAAATGTGAAGGCAGTTCCTCTGAAGGCTTGGTGTGGCTGACAGTATTATTGTTAGACCCTAAATCTGAAGGAGCTGGTGTTAGCTCTGCTGCCAGCCAGGCTGTCAGGGGAGTAAACTAATCTTTGCTGTAGTGCTGCACTCCCCATATGCCATTCTGCCCTAGCCATACACTTGCACACAGAAGAAATGCTGCTTTGTGTAAAGGATTTGCCCAAGGGGACAAGAACACAGGCGAATGAGTGGGCTTCCCACGCTGTATTCTCTCTCTCTCTCTGTCTCTTATGCTGTCCGTATTCTCCCATCTGGAGCTGCAGTGCCTGTAGAAATGACTCCAGGACTTGTGAAATTCTGCTGAGTGGGGAGGTTAACTGCTGCAAGCCTTGTTTCTAATTGGTTACTTCAGAAAGTTGCCAGAAAACTGAGAATGAGAAGCCTTTCACTCCTGCTGGCTCATTAGAAAGACTGGGGAATGGGCAGAGCTAACATCTGCCTTTTATGAGAGTGCCTCTGTGACTGCAATCTGCGTAGGGAGATCATCCTGCTGGTGACAGATGCAAAAAGACTTGTTTTTTTTCACTTCCACAAAAGCTCTGAAATGTGAATGTCATAGCAGAAGGAAACTTGACAGTTCCACCAAGCAGACACATAGGCAGACTGCACTGATTCATAAAACTTGTTTTCAGTGATCTTTTTAACATCAAGAAGGTTGTCAGAAGTGTTGTCAGAAGTGCATTTGAACTGGATCCTTTGCATTGATTCAGAGCACTAAGCAATCTGAAAACTGTAGGTTCCAATAAGGCAAATTGTAATTTTAATAATGATTATGTTAAAGCAAAGTTTCCTTACCCTCTGCCCTTTTTTAGCTGAACTCTGCCTCCTTTACGAGCCATGGCACAAGACCATGCGATAAGGTTAAGCTGCTTCCAGGTCTGGAAGCTAGCTCACGCCTCTTCTTGCACCTGCTGCACTGTGCAGGGAGAGTAGCCCATGTAGTTTGGAAAATGCTGTATTCAACTCTAATAAACAGTTTACAGGAAATACATACTTCTGATGAGCTTTTAGTCTTTTCCCAACTCCATTTATGTCTGACTGCTCTTTTCTCTTTCTTACTGCAAATTCAGAGGATGAAAAGGTCCTTTGAAGAACGTATTTTAGAAGAAATGAAACCAGATGACATTCTCCACTTGGCTTCATATTTCACAGTGACCAAACACTGTGGGCATGCTATGTAGTCCTTATTCAGAAAATCTGCCCTTGATTTGAGGTGTATTTTTGCTACAAAGAAGCTGCAGGATCAAGCCTGTATTTCTGATACAGCTGTCCAAAGGAACTAAAAACATTTTATATCAAAAAAATGTTATAGCCCAAAATCTGTTCCCAACATAAGTGGTCACTCAGAACATTATGGGTAAGGTAAACCGGTGGAAGAGCGCAGTTTGACTGCCATTGCCTCTTGTCTTCTCTAACTCCCCAGTCTTAATGAGCACATGCTCATTTATAGCTGAACAAGGGATGGCGTTCAGCGTGGGTCCACAACAAGTTTCAGATATAAAGATCCAAATGAGGATATATCAACTATTCTACCACTGTGCTCTCAATCATTAGAGGGCTGAACATGAAACAAGAAGAGTTAAAAAATACAATGATAATCTTTTGTTCAACCGTAGATAAGGAACATAACTGAAGATCTTCCACGCCAAAAACAGAAGACAACTAGGATGTGGAAGGCAAGTGAAGTTTACTGTGTCTCTTGTGTCTGCTGTTTCGCTGTCTTTTCTGTTTGGACCTTGCACATCCTTCACAATTTCCCTGCTGACAGTGTGAGGCCCAAATATAAGGCTGTCAAAAGCAGGCATGATTGTATTGGCTACAGTGGACTGATTACTCACATTACTGGTGAATTTAGCTCCCTGCTGGATGTTCACGGTAAATTTCTCTCCCTTCCTGGCCGGAGAGGTCATACTTGAAAAAAACATGTCTCTTGTCCTGGGTTTTGGAGCACTCTTAACCCTCCTCAAACTGGTATTGTACCTTTAATTCACATTTATCTGTATTTTGCATGCAGTGGACTTATTGGGACAAGCTGTTCATTCCAGCATCTGGTAGTTTATTTATTATTGCGAGTGGATTACGTGCAGACACAAAAGGGAATGTGAAGTATGCAGTGGAGTGGGCAGGTTTAATCGTATCTCACAGTATCTGTTTCATTTAGAATTGTATTTTAATCTTACAGCACTGAGATAATATCAATTTTAAACATCTTAAACCTTTGTAATAATACATTTCATCAGATGTTTGCCAGTTTTTTCCTCTTGAAGAGCAGTGAACTCTTTGTGATTGCCAACATACAAGTTGTGTACATTTATTCAGTTGAACTTTTATTGTCTGTTGAAATCAAACTGGAGACCCGGTCACCAATTATCCATGCAAACCATTAGCTCGAAAGGGATCCAAAGTGCATGTGGGTTCTGTTAACTGAGTTTTCACTTTGTCTGTTTGTCAGAAAGATGGTTATTTTCCATGTTCTGCTTCAAGGTTGTTGACCCATAAAATAAGCAGTGTTCGTGTATTAGTATAGGGGTGGGAGCAACGTTTTGTTCTTCCCTTCATGAATATGTCCCAGAAATAATTTTTCCGAAAAGTTGCCTAAATCCTGGTCACAGGGGATAGAACATGTTTGGAGAATTGGAGGAGGGCTGAGAATATGCCACCTTACTGTCTAAGTTGAGCCGACTTTATTTTAACCAAAGGACCCTCTGGACAACCACCACCCACCCACTCGCAAGGGTAGGCTCTCATCACTGGCAGCCTCTGTGGCAGGACACTAAGTGTAACCTCTGTTTTTAAGAGAATCTGCAGAAAGACTTTCAGCTTAGAATCAGGTTAGATTTCCAGGACTGTCTGCAGCAACTGAAAATGTTTCTGTCCCATGCTGACCATTGAACAGCACTCCATCCCTCCAGGACTTCAAGAGTTTTATACCACTGTTAGAAGAGAGTTTTCATTCATCCATCTGATAACAAAGGGGGGTTGTTTGGCTTGCTCCTCAGTGACAGCACAAGAACTGTTTGTTCAGGAAGCCAGGCCAGCCTGAACTTCATTTCAAACAAACTGTCCCTGAATAAGCCATCTTTCTTTCTCCACCCTTCCCTGGCTGCCTACTGCTCTGTGCTTTGCAGCATGAGGATTTCCAAAATGTCTCGATGACTTTGAATTCTGTTTTACTATTGGTAGCTTTATTCCACAGAAAGCAAACTCTCTGGCTTCTGTTGGTGATCATGGCAACACATTTCAAAGCTCATTTTGTTGGTGAGATCCCTGTCAGAAGCATTTTACAACTTTAAGCTATGTGGTTTGTCTGTTCCTTTTTCTTTGTTGTTTGTTTGCACAAAACTCAAACTGTTCTCTAGAAAAGTAGCCTGTTGCCATAATCAATAACAATAGCTGTTTCCATACTTTATAGTATGTAGTCATATGGTCTAAATCATTGTCAGTCATTTCCTCTCCCATCACGTCTTCCAAAAAATGTTGCCCAAACCAAACTGGAAAAAAAAAAAAGAAAAAAGAAGGAAAGAAAGAAATGAAACCTTGCCACATTCTATTGTATCCATGTCATAAACTCATAAACTACTGAAAGTTAGGGTGAGTGCAAAGATAAGAATCAGACAGTTTCCGCTAACTAATGCTTTTGTTATTACTTTTTTAAACAAAGTTTATTTGGTGCATTTATTTCTTCTTTTGACAGCATGTGGACAATAAGTGGGTTTCTTCATCTAATGAAATAATTGCTTTCCGCAAAGCGCTGTTGAATCCAGTGACAGCAAATCAGTTTCAACGCTTTGTGTCACTGAAAGGAGACCTACTGGAGAACGGAGTGCTCTTTTGGCAAGAGGTACAGAAGTATAAGGTATGGTGGTAAAATGGAGCAATGGGAATATCATTCAATTTGTAAGCAAATGCATCCATTATTGCATATTAGGAGAATTTTAACAAGAATATCTCTAGGCATTTTCTTGTTCATAGTAAAACCTTTTTCACTGTTTAAACTGTTTTTTCTTCAGTGAAAATCCTCACTTCTTAAGGGTAGCGATTTTTAATGACTTGAATGTATTATCCCTGTATTTCTTTATGCTTCTTCAAACTGTAACATTCTTCTGAATCTCTAAAGGGACACTACTAACTAGCTAATGCCCAGATTTTGGTATACATCTGTTGAGCAGTAGAAAATATGTAAACATTAAAATGTTCATTCTGTCTTTATAGTTACATACTGTTAAATAATGGGATTGTTGCTGAATTTGGTAATCCCTCAAAAATCAGAGAAAACTTTTAAATTCAATCAAATGTACAGATGTAAAGATAGTATCTACCCAAAAACCTTATATGCACAATGCAGACCCCAGCTCCCTTGCACTCTGTACAGTCACATTTGACTGCAGCTGAGGATGTGGCCAAGATGAAACATGATGGGGAAGGTCAGCAGGGATTGCCTCTCTCCCAAATACATGTCCCTTTGTGAAATTGCTGCTGTGTGGGGTGAAACACAATGGGAAAACTCTGGAGTGAGCAATTAAATCACATTGCAGCCTCCTAGTAGCACCCTGGACTGAATGCAGGGGCACCACAGATCTTTCACTTGTTTCTCATTCCTTTTTGCCTCTGGGATATTGCTTATGCAAAAGTGCTACTGGAGTGCAGAGCCTCTCCTGGGATCCTGAACATAGCCTGTGTACACATTGCAGGCAGGGAGGATGAGGTTAGCTAACATGCTCAGGAATTAGGAGGTAAACACAGTTGATGCTGCAGTAGCACTTAGAGATTCTGCTGCAGGCATGTGGGTGTATTTCTACTGTTTAATTTTATGCATTTGAATTTGAGGTCTGCTTTAGAAGCTGAAGCTCCTCTGTTTTCAGGGGGCAATCTCCCCTCCTCACAGAGTCTCTGATCCCCAAGCGAGGAATCATCATCGGCTGAAATGCTCTCTGGGGCTGCTGCTGTCTCTCTCTTGGTTACAGAGTGACTAGCTTAGACTAGAAACTTGACATGAAGGCACCTGAAGTTCCATGACATAAATCCTTCTCAAAATATTTGATGTTTTTTCAGATTTGTGACTCTTCATTGCTACATTGTGGAGGATGTGGAAACTTTCTGCAAATTAATGTGGAGTGTAGTTTAGGTTGTTTTCTTTGTGGATCTGCTCTCTGAAGAAAGCCTTCATTGTTTTATGTCCCACCCCCTCTCCTTCATTTATGTTAATTTTATTTGTCTTCTTATCAAGAGAAAGTACAATCTGACCATATTTCTACATGCATGCGATTTGTCATGGTTGGCAGTTGATGCTCTTTATAGAAGCAAAGGGCTGGAGTAGTAGGAGTGTTGTGGGTCAGGCTGAACTGGAGGAATACTGCCAAAGACGGGGGCAGCACTTTACACAGTGCATACTTGTATTGTCTGAGCCCTATCATGCCATCAGTTTAGACAGAACTCCCTTTAGGAATCAATGACTGCATTGCTCCTCGTAACCCATCGGGCTGGCGGCACATCTTGGGACAATCAAAAAACAAACAAAAAAATTTTTAACAAATATGAAGAAATATAACTCTGTGGATCATTTCCATCTGTTCCTCTATGTTCATGTCTCATCCCTCTTCATATCATATGGCTTGTTTGTCTTCCCTCTTACTACAGCTCTCTGCTTTTTCTTCTATGCTAGATGAGCAAAGGAAGCCATAATATATTCTTAGGATATACTGAATATGTTTTTGTATTGCCTTACTTTCTTCATTGTAGCTGTTATCATTCTTTTTTTCCTTCACAAAACTAAAAAGTATTCATAATAAAACAAGCCAGCTCTTTCACATACCACATTTCTGGTTAAAAGCCCTGTTTTTAATTTCTTTGCAAAGTAAATATCCAGCCTCCTATACCAAAACTAAATGCACATTCTTCACTTAGAGAGCTCTCTTCCTGAAAATTCTCTGGAGTGCTCATTGTGTCTTTAGTAGATATATGTGATAATCTCCTAGTGTTATAGAAATCTCTTGATGTTTATGGATAGATGGAAAGTTCGTGTTTCAAAGCGTTTGAAGGAAGTTCTTTCTGAATTATTTTTCCTTCCTGTCGAAGTCCAACGGTAGCATCGTCAGAGTGTGAAAACACAGTAATAAGAGGTTTTACAAGAACAATAGGATCACATTAAAAAAAGTAGAACCCCCCCAGTGTTTCTCTGAGATCTCACCCTTGTACATTCAGGTTTGTTTTGTATTCTGTTCTGCACAGAGTTATTTCAAACACTGAGGTATTGGGAAACTAGAAAATCTTAACGAATAGGGAAACTAGAAGATTTTGATGAATGGAAGATTGTACTGGTAGCTGAAATTGTCCCTTCTTGTGCCAACATTCCTGGTTATAATACCTTGTACCCTCTAAATAATTCCCCTCTTTTCTTGGAGTATTTAGAGCATTTCTTTGTCTTTTAGTTACCATAGCTATGTTGGTCATAGCAGGCTCATTGTGAAAATCAGTGCATTTCACACCTCTAGGTGTGTTTCTCTTTTCAGAAATGCCTCCTATTTGCCAGTAATGTACTTAGACTGAATGCAGGGTAAAAACTATCCTGCCCCATCAGAACGTGCAGGCAGATATTATCACCTAAAAGCAATGATTGCTATATATCTGCATTTGCAAACCAGAAGTCCCACTCATGTCTTAACTATGTCTTTGACCATGCACATTTGCTGTAAGAATTTTGTGCTACGTACTGAAGAAATTTATTGTATAATTATTTTTGTATGACTATTACTCTTTGATCACTGGGCCCCTGTATAAAGGGTCTTGCATCTCTCTCTCCATTGACTGAAAATGCTACTTTTCGACTTTCAGGATTTGTGCCATTCTCATTGTGATGATTCCACAGTCCAGAAAAAGATCACAGCTATTATCGACTGCTTTATTAACTCTGCCGTCCCCCCAGCTTTGCAGATTGACATCCCAACTGAACAAGCAAAGAAGATTCTGGAGCACAGGAAAGAACTAGGACCTTACATTTTTAGAGAAGCACAGGTAAGAAGCTGGGAGAATGTCTGTAACAGATCTGGCTAGAGTCTGTGTGCCTGATTTTAAGGACAGTCTTTGTTGCTTACGTGACAATTTGGACTCCATACATAAGCCTGGGCATGAAGGAGAACACTATAGTCATGCATTTCAATGAAGATTGTATGGTGGAGATCACAGAGAGGCTTCAGATATTTACTGCTCAATAAACTGGACAATCTCTGACAGCTAGCTGATCCTGGAAAGGTGTTATCCAGGTCTGTGTTAGGAATTCTGGCAGTAGAAATTAATTCTGTCTATGTTTTTAATCGCTTGTTCTTTACCACTTGGTTAATGTCAGAGAAGTAATTTGTAGTTAGAAAGTTTGTAGTTTTTGTAGTTTATGAAAAAAAAAATGCAGCTGTGGGTAAAGCACAAAGACAGCTTAACTTACTGAATGTCTTTCCCTTCTTTATTACAGAAAGTTTGTATTAAATGGCTGTAGACAATTTTCTCTCTGATCTTGGTACTAATCAGACTGAACAGCAATTTGTGAACCTTTACTACAGACTTACTATTTTCTTATTCCTTGTTACTGTCTTCTCTGACTTATCTTCTAAACCCAAGAAAGCTAGTTCCTCTTCTTTTCCTATAAAACTGCCACCAACACCTTTAAACATCAACTGTGAGTCCATAAAGTGTTTGGATCACAAAAGATGAATGGTTTGTCAGAGAAAAGGGTTCATATAGGTCCTAAGAGAAATAAGTCTCATTTCAGCCTGTGTAAAACCCAGTGAACTTCAGAAATGTGGCACAAAACCAAGGGAAGAACTTGGCCAAAAAGCTGTGACTGGAACATGACAGTGACTCACATGTCACTTTCAAGTCTGTTGAGCCAGAAGCAGTGAGGTGCTGAGTATGCTCGGCTCCTTTGAAGCCAAGTTTCTCAATGAGAATTAAACATCTAAATAAACTGAAAAATGTGAGCCTTAGTACGTGCAGCAACAGAATTCACTGAGCCCCTCTGTTTGCTTTTCTAAAATTGTTTTTCTTATTCTAGTTCAAAAAAGACCCTGTGAGAGATTATATCATTTAAAAATTATCCAAGATTTGCTCATAGATCTGTAATGTGGTTTAAGAGCCTTTCCAGAGGCAAAAAAGTATTTCCTTTCTCTTAAGGAGGGGAAAAAAAACCCTCTCCCTAATGAACTGAATATTTGAAATACTTGAGCAGAACAGTGGTGCAAAAGCAATTCTACTGGTGTATATTTTATCAGGAATACTTGTAAAAAATGATGGATGTTTTCATTAATGCAAACAATTGTTTAGGGAAGTATAAAAAAAGAAAGTGCCTTTTAACTGTGTTTTAGGAAGATTTCTCACCAGTAATAAACACACTGATGAAAAGCATGTGCCGAGCAAAGCTGGGCTGAAATGTCAGGACACAGTACGTGGGAGGAACAAGGCTGTGTATTCAAAAAGAAATAGTTATTTCATTCTCATGGTAAACTACATTTTATTTTACAGTAAACTGTTCTTTTAATATGGTCAAGATTGACTTTCTTTTCTTTCTGCGCAGATGACTATTTTTGCTCTTCTGTTTAAATTTTGGCCAAAATTTTGTAAGTTTCAAAGGAATTTGGCTAGTGACAAAATTCTGCTTGCCTTGGAGAAAAAAAAGGGAAAAAAGATGCGAAAGAAGGAAGGCAAAATAGTAGAGGTAAGGCTCACAAAGTTTCAGGTGACAGCTGACGAACTGCACAAAAACTCCTTCATGAGCGAACATACACGAATTCAAATATCCCTTTCTCAGCCTGATCCAAAGCTACCGAAATCTTTTTGTTAGCATTCAAGCTTTACATGCAACCCGGTCCTAGGGCGATTAGTTCCCAATCCTGCCAATGCATATACATATGTTTAACTTGAAGCAGATGAGTCAATGGAATACTCCTTTCATTAAGCAGAGGGGAAAATGTATTTTGGTCATCTTTTGTGCCAAGAGAAGCGTGAAAAAGAGGGCTGAATTTAAAAAAAAAAATCTATGTACGGTCCGTGTACAATGGGTAACTGCAGACCTGTTTGCACTTTCAGTATGTACTGTCCTATTTTAGAATTTACAGTCCTGGGTCACTATTGAAAGCAAAACAAAACAAAGCAAAACCAGATTTCATATCTATTTTTCAGAAGGAGCATTTGAAAAGTCTGCACACTATTTTAAAAAATATTTATGTGCTAATTGCTTTGTATAGTCTTTGTCTTTTCTGGAATATTTCTCAGCTTTGACAGTGAAATTGTTAGACTGTTCACAATGAGTTTCCAGACAGTTTCAGTGCATTAACAGAACTGTGACCTCTACAGCAGAATTCTTGCTTGTAAAATTGTTTTTCTTGGAATTTTATTATTACAATATAATGGATTTTTCTTCTATTGATTATAGGCTTTGCAAAAGTTTATTTTTTACGAAATGTAATTGTTTGGCCAGCTTTGAGGAGAGAACATTCCTTTAAGGGTAGAGGAATTATTGGACTTGCAAACTATCATTAGTAGCATTAAAAGAACTTTACATATTTTAAATACCATGTACACATGTGTTGAGATATTATGATGAGAACCACATGAGTACATGGACAGATAAAGACATATATGCCCGTAAGAACTTGTACACATTGTTATCCTCTTTTAGACACATGAAAACTGAGGACTGGTGAAGTGTTACTCAAGGCCACACACCAATGTCAAGTGAAGTTTAAAACCCAAGAACTCATGTTCCTTTCTCCAAAGCACATTGCCTCCATACAGATATGTCTGGCAAGGCCATTGGCAATACTTACAGTGCAAGAATGCAATATTTCAAAGTAATGCACTTTTGCGTTTTCACAGACTTATTTTTTCCATCTGTTTGTTGCCTGTCTATGAGACTTCTGATTAAGACCAAGGAAGTAAAGAGCAAATCTTGGCCAGGACAGAAGCCTAGCTTTTATGGGGAACAAATGGCAAAGGTGAATTACCCTTCTATAGGATGAGAGGAAATGGCCTCAAGTTGTGCCAGGGGAGGTTTAGATTGGACGTGAGGAAAAATGTCTTTACTGAAAGAGTGGTTAACCATTGGAACAGGCTGCCCAGGGAAGTGGTTGAGTCACCATCCCTGGAAGTATTTAAAAGACGTGTAGATGCGGCGCTTGGGGACATGGTTTAGTGGACATGGTGGTGTTGGGTTGGCGGTTGGACTCGATGATCTTAGAGATCTTTTCCAACCTTAATGATTCTACGATTCTATGATTCTAAGCTGGGAAATAGCGTAAGAAATTTTAGAAAGTGACAGGCAGAGAATGCAGTTCAGTAAACAGTCTGCAGACTATTCTCACAAAAAACTATCAGTAAACCAGTTACCTTTTAAAATCTCTGGAAAGAACTGGTGGAACAGATAAGTTTTTGAAACCCTTTCCCCCCTCTATTATTGTTTAAAGAATTTGCCATGCCCTGTTCTCTTGCCTGAGATTTCTGTCCCCTCAGTGACAACGTAACTATTCAAATGATTCAGTATCCCTGAAGGATACTGATAAGGTTCATCCGACATAAGCGACAGCAGGTTCACTTGGCAGCTTGTAGGTGGTGATGATTTCTTGGCATTTAAAATAATGTCTATGCTCCTCTGCCCCACCAGGCTCATGTTGAAGGAGAGGAAAGCCCTGGCAAGGGTTAGAAATTATATTTTTTTCTTATATATATACTCCCCCCCCCAAATCAGTTGCCATTTTGGGTTTATGTCAAAAGGAACAATCATGGTCCTGGGGCAGGAATTTTACTTTCTTCCTTCTCACAAATTTGTCCCTGGGGTGTCCAGCCTACCCTGGCTCACCTCACTTTCTGAACTGACTGGATAAGAGTTGGACTTTTATGTATGGAAAATATGGGCAGACAAGGAGGTTTTCATTGGACAATGATGCGTGACTTGGTAGTACTCAACTATCTCAATATTTTTTGTGTGTGCCTATTTATTATTTATGGGGCAAATCCTATCAAAGGCTTCCTGGCAATGGACTCAGTGCAGGGGAGGAGTGGCTGACAGCGAGGGACACCATGCAAGCACTGTACAATGCAGAGACCTCTTTTAAGCTTAGTGTCTGGAAGGCAGGGATGGGTAGGTACAGGGTGAAGTAAGCTCGAACATTCAACATAACGTGATTGCTTCAGTATTGAGCTGAAATAGTTGTTTTAAAAGATATTGCCTTGGGAGAGTATGGTTTGCTTCTCTGTTTTCACAGATTTGGCCTTAGTGTGGCACAGCTGTATGGGCTCATCTTCGGCCTGTCTGTGGATCTGTTCCGTTGTTAACTGCTAGGTGCACATGCCACATACTTTAAAAAATATCATCAGTCACTTTTTGCAGACTGCCTTGATGCCAGTATTTGTAAATTGTTGTATACACAATTGTATTTTACCTCCAAAATAGATTTTGGATTTTTTGCTTTCAAGTGTACAAAATAGCTTTAACTTACATGGTAAATCTGTTCTTACTCTTTCCATGCCCTTAGCAGAGAAAGGTAGAACCATAAGCATTAACTTTCCTTTTCCATGTTTCTCTCATCTCTCTTTAAGCTTCTTAGCAGTAAGCTTGTTTGTTAGTAAGTGGTGTAATGTCATGGGATATGACATTGCCATAACATTGCCTAATTTATTATGAGAAGACATTATTAAAGACCTCATTTAATTCACCATTCTCACTGAGAAAGCTAGCAAACATAAACTGTAGTATATTAGTATACACACTATTTCTGTATTTGCTTTGGCATCCCTGTTCCATCAATTGAGTGTGCCACAGAAGTTAGTAAGCCTGCTCTGGAGAGAAGATAAACACCACGCTGCCTGGGAAATTCTACACCCAAAAGTCACCCTTCTAGATGATGGGTCCATAGGACAGTGGGGATGATAAGGAAGGAAAAGGCACCTTGGGAGCAATGATGTAGGATATTCTGATCCTTTTCCAGATCTTTCAGGGACTTTCTGAGTGACTTTGGGAACCATTTGACCTCTCTTTTTTTCTTTCTCATTTGCAACATGGGAGGGTTATATTGCTCGCCTCATGGGGATGTTGTGGGGTTAATTATGTGAGGTTAAATATGAACATTGATTAATGTTCATAAAGAGTTTTGGGATCATCAGACAGAATGTGCAAATGTGCAGCCTTAATAAAACACTAAAACAACATGAAAATGACAAATAGTTAATCACTAGAATGGTTTACCAAGGGTTACAATGCCTTGTCCTTCACTGTAAATGTTTTAAATGAGATCGCCTGTTTTCCTAACATGTATACTGTAGCTCATTCACAGCTACTGGACCAAGCTGGAATTAATAATGAGAAATCCTATGTTCTACATTTATACCTGAGGCCAAATCAGAGGATCACAATGGCCTCTCTGTCCTTAAAATATGTTCTATTGCAGGTCTGCCCTCTCACTTAGCTATATTTTGGAGCAGCTATTGAATCTGAAAGGAAGATATTCTGCAGGAGTGTAGAGGTCAGGAAACTTTGATTAGGACAAAGAAATGCTTTAAAAAAGCAGTATCTTCTGCTATTTTTTATTATGCCCAACATGATGAATTACGAAACTGGGCATTACAAAACATTACAAAACATATGACACTATCTCGTTTCCAATGACAATTTTTGCTTCCTCAGACTTTGCTTTTTACTTCAGCTCAGTAACTATTGTTTACGTCTAATTATGACTTCTTATTATTGCCAGGGTAAAGAAGCGGGAACAAAACTCATCAGTCTGTCAAGCAGTGCTTTGGTAGATGAGATTGGTGTGGAGAGAGGACCAGCATCATTTTCAAATGGATATGGGTGGCAGGTGAATAATAAACATGTTGCTACAGATATCATCATTCAAGAGAGATAAAATGATCTTGGGAGAATGGGAAGGAGAGGTTTGGTATTGCATACTACTATCACATGGTTCTTTGATAAGTGTTCATTCTTCTACAATTAACTTCACTGTTACAAGTTTACCTACCTTACAGGTGATTTTTTTTCTTTCTTTATTAATTTTTTTAAGATTTAGGTTCTGAATAGTATTAACATCTAACAACCTATTAAGCTCTTTAGGTGTGTAGGTTTAAAAAGAATCTTTATTTAAAGATAAATTCAAGAAAAGGAAGTTCACTTCTGGAATAAGCAGCTTTTCATTATTTGTGAAATTCATATCCTGAAAGAATTTGGTTTAGGCTTGAGTCCTGTTCTGCTCATATGTCAAAAACTGAAGCCAAACTCATTTAGGAAAGCTAGGCATTTGAATAGAAAATCTGATGAAAATAGCTCTTTAGTACTTCTTCCAGAACAACTCTCATGATGCATCAAATCTGTAGTGAAAAGGTAACAGTCATTTTACTGGAGAAACAGGAAGAATAGACATGCCACCTCAGGCATATCAAGGGATCATTCATAGCTGAGTTGACACTGCCATAACATAACGGGGCATCTGTGCAACCACATAATCACAGCTATGTCATGCGATGCGGAAGCAAATCACACTTTGGCCACTGCTTGTATTCCATAGAGCTCTTCCCATGGCATTACGTTAGCGATGAGCAGAATATAGAAACAGGCAGTCTGCAATACCCCCAAAATCTGAAACCACAGTGCAAACTGCATAGTTAAGCTCACATTCTTATCCCTTAAATGGACCATTTTACTTTTTCTCATACCTATTAAAAAAAAAGTGAGTTGAGTGAGCCAGTATATCAATATCAAACGCCTAAGCCCTCAAGAAGAGGCAGGTAATTGCAGAAAGAGCAATAATCTTTTACAGAGCAGTTTCTTCTCCAAGCCCCTTTCTGCTATAGAAAGATGCTAGAAGTTCTTCTTACTGAGTTATGACATGACAAATTGGCCCCAAGCTTCTCATGCTGTAAGGAAAAAAAAGGCCAAATAAAAGTACAGTTCCCATACTGATTTGGGAGAGTGACCTAAAATTTACATGGAACCTGAACTGTGGTTGTTGCAATGTAAAGAGCAACATCTGTTCCTTAGAAAAGGAAAGGATGACATCTCCAGTTGATCTGCCTCTAGTGGTAGCAGCATTCTGCTGGAGAGGGCAGGCAGAAAGAACTGTGAGGCTAATGAGACCTTAAATGATTCGAGAAAGGACACTCTGGAAGGATGTGGCAGGGAGATAAAATCAAGTCCTCAGTAGCACAAAAGACTGATACTTTGGGAGGGGAAAGGTCTGCTGTATTTAGGTTTTGAAGATGAAAGGAGAGAGAATAGGACTCAGACCAGGGATGGAGAACAAATGAATGTAAACATCGTATCTGTCAAACTTGCTTAAATTGCATTTCATGGTGTTTTGAGATTCGCTTATTTGCAGCAGTATTATTTTTCCCATGATTCCAGTATTGTCATGACAAAACTTCTCTTCTTAATAATTGTGATTATTCAATACAGGGATATAACATAAACAAGTTTTTTGTCTCACTGTTGAAATGGACCAGGAACTACCAGTGATATGGTCTGGAGGCTGATGGTTTTTAATGGTTCTTGCAGGCTTCCTGGTCATATTCCAAGTACATAGAAGCCTTGGAGCAGGAGAGAATACTCCTTAAAATGCAAGAAGATCTGGAGGAAAACTCATCATCATTCCCTACAGGTTGTTAACCAAGCTCTGTAGTTTAGGAGGACAAGCTTATAGCTTTGGTGAAATTCTCTCAGTATAAGGACTTTGTTTGCTCTCCTTTGGAGTTGTGTACATAAACCTCTGCCTCTCTTATGCTGTCTGCAGGGGAGTTGCTCTCTGCACCATACTCGTGAGTGGTAAGTTTTCTAAGAAAGGGAAAGTGAAAGTTGCAGGGTATCAGCATCGCCTTTACTGCACAGGTCCTACTGCAGAGAGGAATATGGCCATTTCTTCATTCTGCAGAGTGACATGGCAATCCTGTTTGGTTCACTTACATATTTCACCTCCCTGGCTTCTTGTGCTTCATCAACTTACATACAACCAGAGAGATGAAATTTTTTTCTCACCAGTTTGTCTGTATGTTTTCGGGGGATGTAAGAGGCATTGCTTCATCCTTGTTTCAGCTGTGAATATCCTCTTAGGTCTTCCCCAAGGATATTATGACCTGTTTGTTCATTAAATAGCTCCATTTAGCAGTAGGGCTAGCAATAGCACCATGTAATATTAAACCCCTTCAGTTTCCCATCATTTTAATTTTCTTTCCATATGCAGGTACCTCATCTATGTCCTTCCCGAAGCCTGGAAACTCCGAAAAATCCACCATTTCTCCACAGAGTAGTGTGATTTTGGAGAAACACTCAAATCTTCCCAAGAAACAGAAAGTGAGTACCAGCCTGCCAACAAGTGTGCTTTGAAATTTGGATTCTTACAAGTTAGTTTTCCTGCTGTCAGTGCTGATGTTCATTAGTAGCAAGTTATCCCACTCCAAATCATGTTTAACTGAAGCTGTAAAGCCTCAACATGAAGGTAAGATTATTTCTCACTTCAACCATTGTTAGTGGACCTAATGTTGACCAGATGGAATTTTGTTGCAAAATGCTAGTCTCTGAAATGCAGTTATCTAAGCTTTCCAGTTAAAATATTTTAAATAGGAGCATGAGATGGCTGGAGGAAGCTCAGACCCCATGGTGTTACTGGCAAGGGCCTGACACAGAACTAGCAATAGATCATCTCTGCTGAAGCCAATTAAATATTAGAATGGGAGAAAGAAGTGGGACAGTGAAGAGATCTGATAAAGACAGAAAAACAGATTTTGCTTCAAAGCTTGAATTCCTAGATGGAAGAATCCTCTGGAGGTTTTGCTTTGTTTTTTTAAGCCTATGCTGAAATTAGATGGACTTAAAAAAATTAATAGAACTTGGACTATTGCTCCCCTTCCTTCTCTGCTCCTCCTTCCTCTTCTAATTCTGTATTTCAATGCTGCTATTTTAGGCAAGTTGGTGTCCTGTCCTTGCTAGGCCTCCTAAACTTCCCAGTGCCTGAATATATTCTTCCTGTGGCAGCATTTTTTGTATGTGGCTTCAGAGAAAACTGCAGCATTCCTTGGTCTTCCCTCACGTTCTCTTTCTGCCCTCTTATCACCTCCTCTAGTTGCAGTTAAAGTCATCCAGTCACCTTGGACCTTATGCACCTCTGCAGGTGTTACTATATTTCATACATTTATGCCTTTTTGTACTGCAGCTCTGCTTCACATGCAGCTATATCAGTGTGGAGAGTCCTTGCGCAGGGGCTTTGGTCCTGCTCTGTAGCTGAGAAACCTCCAGCTGGGTCCAGTGCTCAAAGAATCATAGAATCATAGAATCATTAAGGTTGGAAAAGACCTCTAAGATCATCGAGTCCAACCGTCAACCCA
>NW_008794963.1:4757027-4772220 GCF_000699145.1 Aptenodytes forsteri | reverse complement strand
GTTCTAGCTGGGTTTTTGCCTTTCTCATTTCTTCTCTGCATGACCTAACGAGATCCCTGTACTCCTCTTGAGTTGCCGGCCCTTCTTCCACAAGTGATAAACTCTCCTTTTTTTCCTGAGTCCCAGCAAGAGCTCCCTGTTCAGCCAGGCTGGTCGTCTTCCCTGCCCGTTCTTCTTACGGCGTATGGGGATAGCCTGCTCCTGCGCCTTTAAGACTTCCTTCTTGAAGAACGTCCAGCCTTCCTGGACCCCTTTGCCCTTCAGGACCGTCTCCCAAGGGACTCTCTCAACCAGCGTCCTGAACAGGCCAAAGAGGGCCTACAAGGTAGCTGCAGTCCTTGCTGCAGCCCAGCCCAGCAGTCCCTGGCCCACCCTGTTATTCAAAATCTGAGAGCTGCATTCCTGCCAGGCATCAGGCTGTGGTACGGGCAAACACAATGAGAAAGTAGAGGTCTTGAGCGGTTTGAGAGGTCTTTCCCACCAGCTTCAGTTGCGGCCTGCTCTCCAACACCAGTGGAAATTTGCCTGCCCTGCCCCTTCCCTCCCAATAGCTCAAGTGTTCCCACTGCCTTTGAGTGGTTTCCTCTTCTTCCATCATGACCCTCTGGCGGTTCTCCTCAATTATGATCTCTGCGGTGATCTGATCACTCTGCTGGTGGGGTGAGATATCTACAAAAGACCTCCACTGCTCTTGATGGGACAGCTTCTCTCCACTTTGTTACAGAGGAGGTCACACCTTGTGTATTGGGTATAAATAGCAAGGCGCTGGCAGTGGGGGGCTGCATGGGTGGCCTCTGTGAGGAGAGGCCGGGGCTGCCCCGTGCCAGACACAGCTGGTCCCAGCCGGCTCCAACCGACCCACCACAGGGCACAACTGAGCCCAGCAGCCAAGGTGGTGGTGCCTCTGGGAAAGCGTATTTAAGAAAGAGCAAAGTAAGTCAGAGAGAGGAGGACAGAATAAAAAGAGTGAAAAACAACAGAGGGAACACCAAGGCCAGAGGAGGAGGAGGAGGTTGAGGAGGAGGAGGTGCTCTATGGTGGATCAGATATTCCCTGCAGCCTGTGGAGGACCCACGCTGCAGCAGAGGAAAAGAGTGAGAAGGAAGACAGGGCTGCCCATTGCCTCACTGAAGGGACTGAGTGTAACCTGTGGCGATAACAAGGAGTGGAGGAGAGGTGCTTGGAGTGAACTTGATCCTGGGAAAGGTGAAGGAAAAGTGTTTTCTCTAAGTGTGTAAATGTTAGTTTCTTCTTTTTCTTGTTTTTGTTTCCCACTACCTGAATCAGTAATGGTTTATTCTAATTGGCAATAAATTAATTTCCCCAATTTGAGTCTGTTTTGTCTGCAACAGTAATTGGTAAGCAATTTCCCTATCTTTATCTTGACCCACAAGCTTTCTCTTTCCTGTTTTTCCTCTTTTCTCCCCTTGTCCTGTTGCAGAGGGCAGGGGGGAGTGAGTGACTGAGCAGCTGGGTAGGAAACTGGCTGCTAGTGTGAGGGCCAACCCAACCACACCTTGTTTCTCTCTTTTTGATGCATTTATTGAAGAACTGTTCTGACTACTTCAACTGGCTGCAACACAGCAATGACATTCTGTTACCTTTTGCAGGCAGATTAAAATCTCTCTGAGGAAGGGACTGCAGAGACATTCAATGGAGGTGGGCAGGAGATACAAAAATAATGTGCATACAAGGTTTGTACTTACGTTTCCAGAGCAAAGATGGCACCTTGGAATATTATTAAGAACCATGGGACGTTAGTCAAGGGTAGAAAAGAAAAATCTTCCAATGTGTTCCATATCAACATGATTGTGATACTGACTCCTGTGTTACTCATTTGTTTAGTAGTACACCCTGAGGCTCAAATCAGAGTAAGATTCCACTGAAATATGCATGGTACAAACAACTAGGTGGTCTTGGTCCTAAAGATCTTACAATCAAACCCAGTTCTTCAGTGTCTGATCTAATGAATAAGTAAAACACTGCATTGAACTTACAGCCCTGAAGCAGTGTGTCTTGGCACACTAAGCTCTCAGTATTGCAATTCACACAACTTCTATTCATCAAGGATAACTCATGAGGTGTCTGAGCTATCATAAAATCAAACCCTGTTGTGGTTTGCTACCAATCCAGTCTGATTCCTGGCCCAAAGTACACCTTCTGCCTCATTTCTGAATTTTGATCCACAAGAAAGGCTTAAAATACATCAGGACACAGATGCGATTGAGAACTGTAAAACGTCATTCCTCCCAAGGCATTACTCACCGGAAGGTTGCAGGAGCTCATAGCTCTTGTGTAGCTCTCCCTACTTTCTTGCTTCTTTTTACAATTTTAAGAGTTTTTAAAAGACTTGGGGCAGAGGTGATGTTGGGACTAGGGCCAAAGGATTAATTAGGGATGTTGGGACTAGGGCCAAAGGATTAATTGGGGAGTTAAGAGGGGGCAGGGGCAGAATTAACTGCTAGGCAGGAGACAGGATGATGATAGACTTCTCCACATTTTTCAGACCACTTTAAACACCAGTCCCCAGCCACAAAGTTGTTGGCTCCATTCTTCTCTACATGTGTGTAATGCAGAGAAAGGCAGATCAGCAAGCTCCAGCTTGCTGAGTTCCCAAGGACTACCCGAGTTAGGGATGGGATTGTCTTCCGCTACCCCTCCCAACCTCTTGGACAAGAAGAACGATCCACACAGCCCTCTCTCAGTGGTCAAAAGTAAAGGTCCTTCACTTGGAGCTCTAAGATCATACGGCTAAGGACCTTCATGAGTGCTTTCCTCCTCAGTGTGGAGTGACAGCTAAGGACAACTAATAGTCCTTTTCTTTTTCACTCTTGACACAATGACCAAGAATTGTATGGGATTTCCTTTGGGAGTTGCTTCAGACAGGCTGGCAGGGAAGACAGGCACTCTTTTTATGGATACAGCTGCCCTGCTCATATATCCTTGCAGAAGGAGCAAGGGAGATCATTGGGTCAGTTCCTACTCCCCACAGTGCAGGAGCTCATAGCTCTTGTGTAGCTCTCCCTACTTTCTTGCTTCTTTTTACAATTTTAAGAGTTTTTAAAAGACTTGGGGCAGAGGTGATGTTGGGACTAGGGCCAAAGGATTAATTGGGGAGTTAAGAGGGGGCAGGGGCAGAATTAACTGCTAGGCAGGAGACAGGATGATGATAGACTTCTCCACATTTTTCAGACCACTTTAAACACCAGTCCCCAGCCACAAAGTTGTTGGCTCCATTCTTCTCTACATGTGTGTAATGCAGAGAAAGGCAGATCAGCAAGCTCCAGCTTGCTGAGTTCCCAAGGACTACCCGAGTTAGGGATGGGATTGTCTTCCGCTACCCCTCCCAACCTCTTGGACAAGAAGAACGATCCACACAGCCCTCTCTCAGTGGTCAAAAGTAAAGGTCCTTCACTTGGAGCTCTAAGATCATACGGCTAAGGACCTTCATGAGTGCTTTCCTCCTCAGTGTGGAGTGACAGCTAAGGACAACTAATAGTCCTTTTCTTTTTCACTCTTGACACAATGACCAAGAATTGTATGGGATTTCCTTTGGGAGTTGCTTCAGACAGGCTGGCAGGGAAGACAGGCACTCTTTTTATGGATACAGCTGCCCTGCTCATATATCCTTGCAGAAGGAGCAAAGGAGATCATTGGTTCAGTTCCTACTTTCCCCACAGTTCAGACAGAGTTTGCTTCGTGCTTATCTCCATTCCTTCTGTGTTTGGGTTGTTTGCTCGTGTGACATTGCCTGAGAAAGACATCTTGGGTGGAAGCCACAAGGGAGTAAAACATAAAATTCTTGTCCCTGTTTTTCATGTTTTCCCAAATTTCACAGACGCACTAAACTTTAATGCTCAGTACATCTGATCAGGGTGAAATGTAGCATCTTGTAGTGAGCAGAGCACATGTGGTACTGTGTGGCCTACCGTTCATTAATGTGAAAGGCAAAGAAGAATCATGAAACGCCATAAATGCAGTGATGTATGTCAGTCTAAAAAACATGTGAAAGGCCACTTTCTACTGCTGTGGTCAGTACAGTGCACGCAACCAAATGCTGGAGCGCGGCAGTCAGTTTCTGTTTTGTTATATTCTTGCCTTCATGGCATTTTGAGACAGTTAAATAACATGTAGACAATGCTTATCTTATGCTGGTAGCTTTGACTTGAATCATACTTGGATTACTTCTAAAATGAAAAATATTATCCAGATATTTGTCACAGATGATAAAACTCCTTGTGAATATGTTCCAGCCTTGCCAAATTGTTAACGAAAATTTACCAGTCCCCACGCAAAAACTACTGTCCCAGACAGTTACTATGATTAATACCATACAAGTCTATCGAACTTAAAAACAAACAAAAAAAAGTACTTCGTGTACTTCAATGTGTGAGTAGAATTTTGCAAACTGGCTCTATCCACTCAAATTTCTGCAAACCGATGATAACCCTCCATCCAGTCTGCAGTTCTGACTCCATGTTAACTGAAATATATATGCGTGTATATATATATATGCATGTGTATGTCTATATACATGCACATGCACAGTCATTTATAGGCCATGTCTTTAGTATGCAACTGAGGAGGATCACATATATTAGTAATGCTAGAAACACGTCATATCATTATGCCCATTTTATGTGTTAATTTTAAAGAAATAGTGAGCAATTGGACAGGAAATATATTGAGACAGGGACCCTTTCATTTCTGGGTTACTGAATCTAATCTGCTGCAATGGCAGATACCCCGTAAGTGCTATTTGGTGATACATCTAAAACAGAATAGTGGTTTTAGTCTCGTCCCGAGGGACCAAGTAATGACTATTGCCAGTTCCAGCAGAGAGCCTGAGAAGTGAACAGGTACAGAGACTAAGTAAATGTTATTGTTCTAAATGATGACTTTCTAACACTTCAGAAAGCTTGCACTCCTATTGCCTTTTTATCTTGTTCTTGAGACCTATTCTCTCTCAGGTTGCTGACCTACCACCTATGTGAGCTCAGCAGTTTTAAAAGGCTAGAAAAGTTTTACTCAACAACCCTAGCACTTCTCCCTTTAGATAACTAAAACTTTATTCCTTGTTATTTTAACTACGTATACTTTGGGACTTTCAGAAGTCTACAGCAGAGCAACAGTTCTCTGTGGAGTTTGCTGCTACAGACAATAAAAACAATTCTCTTTTCAGAAACCTGCAAACCTAGAAACTCTTCTGGATGGATTTATGCTTTAGTGGCGTTCAAAATACACAATCCAATCATATACATTCAGACTTACTTTTGTTGTTTACTCCCAAGTAACGCAACATATTGGGACTATTTTGGAATTTTTTTAAGCAGTCATTTGGATTCATAAATATTTACACTTAGATGCTATTACTGTGTATTTCACTTTTGTCTCATCAGACCTGCCATGTTTATTAAAACATTTTATAATCTTTGAGGGTGCAGTCTTGAAGTTGCTCATTCAAATACTTTTGATATCAACACAAGCTGTGACCATGCACTTCAGGAAGGGGCTTTATACATTTTGCTTTGACTTCTCTCCTGCTACTGCATGACACAAAGTGTCAGACTATGAGATGAATTCCTGAAAATATGTAGTGCTGTATTATGTTATTATGGTGCATACTTACAATAGTTTACAAGAGTTGTAGTGGTGGTCACTAGGCCATTTTAAAAGGGGCAAAATGCTTTCTCATTTGTGTCTGTACAATGCTGCTCTGCCATTGCCTCCATACTCCTCGTGATCTCTTTTTAGTGGCTGTTTCTTAAAGTAATATTAATGGGGAACAGTCTTAGACTCTGAGCTGTGGATTTGTTTGTTCCTTTAAAGGTGTGGAAATCTAGTATTTAATCATCAGGCATTGAGATCAGCAACAAAGAGAGGTGCTTTGCAGACACAGGAGCAGACCCAGTTTCTATTATTGTTTCTCTTATTATACAGTACTGGGTGGCCAAGGCCAGACTGGTTTGTGCCACACCTTCTACATCTTTTACATGAGAAGAATCATTGTGACTCACTTTGCAAATATGTTTGACTTAAAAAAAGAGAAACCTGCATTAATGAAGTCTACAGATAAAAGCATCAATGAACTGGGTATTTTCATAAATGTGGGACCCTCAGTTTCCTGCTGTTGAGAGTACTGAAAAATGGCAGGTGTCCCTTCGTTGCTCCTTTAGCCCTATACAGTATTACAGACCTGGGGACATTTTCTATCCTCTACCACTTGTACACTTGTGAAATGGACAGCTTCAATCCCACCCAAAACTATTGACTTTAGCTTGTGTGTGTGTAAAAATGATTGAAAAGAGACCAGATGTTTCAAAGTTCTGTCCCAAACTTAGGAAAGAAAATCCTTAAATTATTTATGTTTCTAATGTTAAATACTGGGCAAAACTGGTCACTGTGCAGCTGTATGTGGCCAATGGAGCTGCAGTAATCCAGCTTGAATTTGACCTGTTTAAACTGTCCCATTACATTCAACTGATGATTTTTGTTACTGCCTTTTTATAGAAATGCTTTTAGTCAGTCATTGTGAATCATGTCTGAATACAGCTAAGATGGGGTTAAATGGTATTTTTTTTAAGCTCATGGAACATTGCTGGTTTTAATACATTCAGTAGTTGCTGTAAAAATGTTAGGGAAAGACAGGTTTGAACAAAAATTTTAGATCTGGATCTGTACTCACAGTTCAAACCTACCTCTAATGGCCTGATTTAGAGCATTCCCAGGATTTCAGAGAGTTGTAATTCACATCTAACGTGTTTCTAACTCCTTCATGCATGATTGTTTGAATGTGCACTTTTGGAACAGGTCCATGTCTAACAGGCTAAATTGTAGTTCCCAAATCAGAAGCCACATGGTATTGCTATATAGTTTTTTATTTTTCCTCTTATTAGGTACCCTTCAAATAAGGTTCGGTCAGTCCAGCACATTGGATTAATACAAAACACCAAAGTTTACCCTTTTTACCTAGCTGCTAACGAACTCATACATTTTGATTTCTACCAGTGATGTAGTAAAGTGTTTGCACAATGGCCACAATGGATACTTCTCTGCCAAGTAATAATTTATCAGAGCGCTGGAGCAGATTGGATTTATGCAGGACCCACTAAGCTGTCCTAGTATGGTAAGGACAGTCAAGGTATAGATGAGATTCTCTTATTTTTAATATTCATTGAGCCAGGCTAATTTATATGTCAAGCGCAGGCTGCATTTACTTGGATTTTCCTCTATTTCTCTACTAATTAAAATATTTTAGTTTCATGGTAACATATGTAGAAGCGTTGACAACAGCATTGCTTATTCCACATGTTAATTATGTATTTGTTCAGAGTATGCTGATGAACTGTATGCATTTCTCACGTTAAGTCTGCATTTCATGTCAAAGGAAAAGTGGCAATGTAGTAAGTGGATTTGTGCTTTTAATTTTAGATATTTTTTTTCCTCTAAAACAATCTTGTACATGATTCCTCTGTACCATATGCGTTTGAAAATCTTTTGTTGGCAAGAAGTTTAAAAAGAAAGTAATATTCACTTCTCAGAAAAGGATTTTTGAACAAAGCAAAGCAATTGTGCCATTAATGAGAAAGTTAAATGAAACAAATGACAAGGCAAGCAAGAAAAAAACACAGCATCACACTCAAGGAATGCACAGGCACACAATAGCTTATGCAATATTCCCCATCTGTCAAAGTCAGTAAATACAGAGATTTCACTGGAAATATTCATCATAATAGGCCATGGTGCCTATGGCTCAGTAAATACAATCAACAAGCTTTTAGCATTCTTAGTAGTTTTCACCTGTAGGCAACTAAATGAATTTCATCCCAGCTGTGAGACCCAACTGATCAGTACTGGTTTTGTAAACCCCAGACCCTGATTGGTTTGAATACCACTCATTCCTGAAAAAGGTACTTTAGGAATCGAATCTGTCACATCTCTAGAGTAATTCACACCTTTACAGTTTTGTATGTGTGTGTATGCAGGCATGTATATATGTCTATAAAATCTGTACTTCATGGATTTGTGTGTGCTTGTGTGCATATACATACACACTATACACATATATGCATAAAATTACCTTGTTTGGTAAACTATTTTACTGTCATAATCACATAGGGCTTAAATTTTGTGTATATCATCTTTTTCCTAATACAATATTCCAACCATTTTCTTCTGTATTTTTTTTAAATGAAGGTCTTTGTGTTTCATTAAAATGTTTGGATTTGTACTCACTTCCGTTGGAGAGGACAGAGCCATTACACTTGCTTTGTTGAGGAATACAGCTCTTTCCAGAGGTCTGCACGGCTGCTGGAAAGAGAAAATAAATGCACTTTTGGGGAGTTCTTTTTCCTCTAGTAAGCATATGCAAGAAAAGTATTAACTTCCTCTGTGTTTTTTCTCCCAAATGAGAAAGTAATTAACAGCACGTGTTGGGCCATTCACTAAAGACTACGATAAATGATTGACTATTTTCAAGCTAATGAACTGAATGCTTGATCTAAAAAAGGAGAGTGTGTATGATTATGTTCATCTTCGTTACGACCTTCCAGTTCAAAGATCATCTTAACTCCTGGCTGCCTGATCCTGAAATTTGCTGAATGTATTGAAACTCGTTCTCTTAATTCATGTCTCCAGAGGTGCTCAGCACCTGGCAGTAGTAGGCCTTTCCTCCAAAGGATGAAAACAGTGATTTTTTTTTTTGAGTGAAACACCGGGAAAGCACGGTTTTGTCACTGCAGCCCCACATGAAAGTGTATTAAAAAAAACCAAAGCAAAACAAAATCAAAACACAGAAATACATAGGCTTAGTTGGGCTTGCCAAGATAATGTAGTACTAATCACAGACTGTATTCTGAGACAATAGTTAAGCATTGGAAACAAACTGCCCAGAGAGCTTTTGGTATCCTTATTGTCATCAGAGGGGTTCTAAAAAGAGATAAGATACGCACATCTGCCAGGATTGACTAAGTATTTTCAGACTTATTTTGGGGCAGGGGAGTGAGTAGATGAACTCTGGAGGGACTTATTTTCTCTGAATCCATATTCAGGTTGTTCTGAACGCAAAAGCTTAGCCTCTGCTAAGGAATCTTACGAGAGTCAAGGGCTGTGACACTTCATTTGCTCTGCACCCGAAACTCCCACTGAAGCCAATTATTCAATCTAATTTAACAAAGACCACAGCTTCTCTGGCTGTGCAATTGTTGGTAACCATCAACAAACTGATTCATCTACAATTGGGCCAAATGTTACAAAATCTGTTTCTGAGTTCTTGTTTGTACCCCCATCATAAGATTACACCAAAATTAAAGCATGCAGTACTTGAACGAACTTCAAAGGCTGAGCTTGCACTTCTAGCTAGTTCAGCCTTTTTATTGGTTCATGTTTTCCATTTGGCTTCAACATCCTGTTCCTTACTGATACCCTTCTAGAGTTTCATTTACAAATATTACGTCCCTGGTTAGTGAGCCATGCTAATTAATACTGTGGTGGAGGCTATGGATTATAGTAATCTCATGCCTCCTGCTTGGAAAAACGCTGCAATTTTTCCAGACGTTTACATGTAATGCCATATTGAACATGGCCAAATTTGTCTTAGGAAAATGTATCCTGAACTCATTTAATCAAAATATATTTAACTAAGGTTGCTTATGCTGTTATCTATTGCCAGTTTTGCTAATCATGAAGCTCAAAAATTTCAATGCAGTAGAAACCCGAGATCCACAATTTCCTAATTAGATTATTTCAAACAAAACAGTAAAGTTAAACCAGGCTGGTTTGAGTATACATATTTTTAAAAGTTTATGCCAATAACAAGTTTGTTAAAAAAACATGAACAGATGATTTGACTACTTTCTGGAAGCCTCACACGTCTGACTGTGCCTCACCTTTCAAACCTGGAACCACAATCTGACATGGATTTTAGCTCCACTGGGGATTTTGTAGTCAGAGACTCCCTGACTGCTGGGACTTCAAGTGTTGCCAAAGTTATGATCGTAAAGAAAATCTATTATATTTGCAGTACCATCAAATATCAAATAAAAGCTATGAAGCCTTTATACAACATAGCAATCCTAAGTCAATAGGTTCTTCCAACACCAAAATAAAGAAAAGCAATGGCATTTTTTAGGAAGAGGGGATATCTTTTATTAGACCAGGTGATGTAATTGGAAACAACAGACAAGCTTTCAGGCTCACAATTTGTTCACCAGGTCATAAAGAGGTCAAGAAATACATCATCTCTGGGGTACTTATTTTATTTTTGTTTTCAATTGTGTTCATGAACTCTCTTTTCATAAATGGACACAATTTGGTTGATGTGACTGCAGTATGATGATACAAGTCACAACAAATCTGAAAGAGACACCCCCAACTCCTTGTAGACTGTCATTTCAGACCCAGAAAGGAAAACTTGCCAACACCTCGTAACACTTACCATGTCATCACCTCAACATGAATAAAAACAGACTAAAATGAGAGGTTTAGAAACCAATGAGAAAAGGTCTAAAAACTTGCCACAGAAAACAATTGCAAAAGTGGCACTTTACACATGACCTGGGCCACTCTTTTTTTGTCAGAATGAGCTCTGCATCGTACTGGGTAAATCAAACAAAGGGCATAGATGTGTCTAGGTTAAATCCTACAGCTGCAAATTTTTAGGTGTCACTCTCTCGGGGTGCAGTCCCTAGCCTGAGCAAGGCCTCTTCTCCTCTCTATGCAGCTCGTTCCTCTGAGAGGAGCACATTGAGCCAAGAGCTGCCCAGAGCAAGCATGTTGAACCTAACCAAGGAGGGGGCCAAATGTGGTGAGTTGTGGAGAGTGAGTCCGATCTTCTATTTGAAGGAGGCTTTCCCACTTCACAGCCACTGTTTTACACCCACAGATAAGTTGGTCTGTCATTTTCTGTGAGAATTAATTCCTTGAACAAAATTGTATCTGTATGAACAGCAGCAGTTGGCCACTTTCTGCTTCCTTGCAGGTCAGATGATCGTTGGTCACATCTAGGAAAAATAGAAGCTAACAAAAGGTCTAGTCTAAATGCTATTATGATATGAAGAACACTCCTTGTTTCAATGGCTTTGGACTACTGAAGGGTACCCGTGAATCTTCTGCTCAGACTTACTGTAACGCATCCATGATCAAGGAGGAGAGTACTGGTAAATGTACCAGGTGCTTGCATGTACAGACTCACCAGGATTGCTGGGCAGGTCATGCAGATATTGTCTGCCATACAATAGTTTCCATACGGTAGATGATGTTTGGAGCTAGAGAATTTCACCTTGTGTCACAGCACATCAACCAAACCGTGCTTTGTCCTTGTGTTGTGGTCCTTGCTTCCATTTTCAAAAGCGGAAACTCTGCCCCCATGCTGTTTCCACCCAGGGCACTTTCTGGAGCCGAACCCAGGCTAGGGATGCTTGTGGCCTACATCTGATGGGCTGTCAGTTGCTAAGGCGGGACTGTAGAGACTGAATTACATGTAACAATTTTGTGTGTTTACTGGTTAAACCGTAGATTGGAGTATTTGTCTGTAAAGGTGGTTTAACTCCACAGGTTCCTGTCTGGAAAAACAAGGATGAGGAATGAAAAAAATTTTCTCAGAGTAAGGCACCTCTCAGCAAATACAGAGGAGTGAAGGAACAGTATAAAAACATTGTCTTTGATGACTTTATCTCCACTGCAGACAGGCTACATAACATTTAAAAACACAAAAGACAAAAGAATCCTGGCATCATTTTAACAGATTTGAGCAAGGAACAGGGACTGGAAGGAGGCATTTCAGTGGGTGTGTTTTGTTTTTTTCCTAAGAAATCAGATGATAATGTAGAATGTTTCTGGCAATGAATGATGAAGTTAGACTTGTCTAAGTCAAACTTTTAGGTAAGAATGACACATATATAGCGTATTACTTTTTTAAAAATCCAGTTTATCTAAACAAGGTTTTCCTGTTGCTGAAATAAGCAGTGTATCTGTTTCAGAGAGGCCCTCTGATCCTGAAGAACTTCAGAGTGAGAACAATTAATACAGAACCACACCCTAGTTCAGAAAAAAAAGTGGGAAAGAAATTATCACGTGAATGTTAATGTCTGAGCTGTGGAACCTGGTGTGTTTTCTAGTTCTTGGGCCCGAATGCACACATCAGCCATATCTTGACCACAAGTTGGGAACCTGGGAAATAGCTGAGTCTCTTTTTTTTAACAATGTAGCTCACGATGGTACCAAACACAGGATCATTCATGTAATTATATCACTATTTGACGTGTATAAAAATACCAAAATCTGCCTCTTTACAAGTTGAAGAAAACTTAAGAAATTGCTTTTTTTGAGATTTTTCTATTTCAGAAGCATGCATAAAATCAACAAAGGCTTGTGAAATCCCTGTCTGCTCCATTTATTCTAGTTTGAACTTTTGCTTTTTTTTTCCTCCTTTGTTTATAATGCCCTTTTGGAAGTACAAAAATATTTTTCTTCCCCCTACTAATTTTGACTTTTTCCATTTAGGAATCATTGATTCATCCTTATTTTTTGTACAGCTGCCATTCCAATTCTGTTAAATAACTTCTTGTGCCACAGTATCTTTGTTTGTTCCACAGCACCATTGATTGACGTCGACACAGCCATGGTAAGAGAGTATTTGATTAGTTAATTTCTGGCACAGAAATGGGAGGAGGAACACAAATGTATGCATTTTCATATGTGGCACATAGCATTGTTTAATTTTTTTTTTCTTTTGTGATAGAGAGGTAGATTTTATAATAAGCTATTTAGGAATGCAGCTGGCTCAGGGGATTGCTGATGTCCCATGTGATCTTTTTCCAGTAGATTTTTGGTTCTAATTTGATCCAGATTATGATTATCTAAAGACTTTTTGTGGCATATGCAAAATCACTTGATTGTCACAGTCCTGTTCCTAGTCGGCTCCAGTCCACACCACAGAAAGTACAGTCCTAAGTATCACAGCTGGCACTCTTTGTGGAAAAGGCAACGATTCACCGCCTAAATTTTCTCTCACTAAAGTCAGAGGTAAATTTTATTTTAAATTTCAATGGAGCATAAGCAAGAAATCATTTAGCATTAATGCCTTCCTTCACTCCTCAAAAGATGATCCCTTTCAAGGACACCATGAAGAAGCATCAACTGTTGCTGGTGCTACAGTATTTTGGAAAGGAAAAGAGGACTGCAGACTCTAGTTTGGTAACTGTGGCACCTTTTGAGCAAACAGTCCTAATATTCACGTCCAAAAGACAACTGGAGCAGGTGCCAGAAACCCCAGGGACTGGGTGGACTGGGAAGGAAAGGACTGCGGTTGTCTCTGTGTTGTATGCCTCAGTGTTTTCAGAAGGTTTATTTGCTTTGATGCATTTGGATGCACGGGGTCCACTCAGGTCCAAAACCGCATTCAGCCTTATAACCCATTCAGAAACTGGAATGATAGGAAGCAAATCTGTGCACTGACTTAATGGAGCTGATTATCTCTGCCCTCCTTCCATGGCTCTTCCTCCAATGCATCCTTTATCCTTTTTTTTATCCCTTATTTGCACAGTCCCAAACTGCCTTTTATACAGAACAATAAGGAGTTGGCTGTATATTCCACAGTAATGACGTCAAAGAGTACTAACAATTAGCACTTCATTTAGCATCTTAACTATAACACAAAGATGCCTAGCCAGCAGTATCTCAGGCACATGGGGAAACTGGTCACATAGAAAAGAATTTAATGACCTGGCCAGCCATGAAGTAAGCTATTGAAAACAGCTATCAAGATTTTTTTATTTGCAGACCTAGGTCCATCCACCAAAATATTCTGTCTCACCAAGACTGGCATTTATAGGAAAATTCCTCATATATAATTTATAAAGACAGTAGCTATGAAACCTGCTATGCTTTTATTCCAATTAATTTTGTATCCTCTTTTTCTGACATTGCGTAATACGAGGGCAAGTTGTGTGGAGCTTTTAAGATCCCCCAGACAACTCTCCCTGCCATTTCTTTCCTGGTCTCACTGAATGACTACATGAGCTCGCCTCAGGAACAGCACGGACCTTGTGGACCCAGGTATTTCCTTAGAACTCCACAATCAGGTTATAGATACATCTTGTCATTCTTTCTGCATGACATCATTAACATTTGGCTTTTTGTGTTAATCCACACAGGAAAAACTCTTGGGACAGACATTCTTCATTTCGGTCTCAACTATTGCAACAAACTTTTCTTCAGTGTGAGGAACGTTGTCCAAATTGCCTCTATTCAGACTGCTGTTGCAAAGACCATTCTCCCAGCTTGTAGCCGCGGCTGTATGATTTCTCTCTGCAATTTTCTGCTGACACTTTCCTCTTCTTTAATCCCGCCAAAGGAAAAGCAACTTCTCTTCAGTTTTAACAGCTCATCTCCTCTGTCATTTGATGTCAGGATCTGCCGGCTTTGGCAAGGGAGTGCAAGGCTTGAATGAATACCTCGCTACACAGGAGGGGCTGAGTTTTTTCAAGGCAGGAATTTATAGCATTTAGTGTAAATCCCACAGAGACTCCCCAGGAAAAAAAACAATACCATATGCAGGTGGCGATTAGGTGGAAACCATGGCCAAAGCACACATGTGCCTCATTTCCAAGAAAGGTACAAAAACTGGCTAAGGGATCTCTAGAAAGGATCACAAATTGCTTAATTTATTTCTAGGCTTGGCCGATCATCCTTAGTGAACTCTGCAAAGATTATTATTTCATGTATTCTGGTATTACCGGCCATTTGGGTTGGACGGCCACTCTGGGGATCTGGAAAAACGACTGAGGCGTACGGGAAGGGCGGAGGGCGCCGGCTTGTTGGGGAAGCGGTGGGGCAGTGAGCACATGGCATTGTGAGGGCTCTTGGCTGGCGTGAGGGCCGCGGCTCGGCTCGGCCTGGCCCGGCTCAGCCCGGCAGGCTTTGCTGCCGGCGCTTCATGCGGCCGCCTTTGCTCTGCACCGCACTGGGGCGTAGCCTGAGCACACAGCGGGGAAAAACCGGGCGCGGCGGCGGCGGCGGGCAGGCCGGCGGGGGCGGTGCTTGCTGTGCCCGCTGAGGGTGTTCGCTGCCCAGGAGGCCTGAGGCGGGGGAAGGGCCCTCACTGAGCCTCTCGGCACTGCAGTGCCACCCCGGGCACCCTTCAGGCGGGCGGCACGCCCTTCTCCCTCGACTCTTGCTCGGCAATGGCGAAGCC
>NW_008794963.1:4707198-4756699 GCF_000699145.1 Aptenodytes forsteri | reverse complement strand
GCGGCGGACGCCCTGCTGGAGGGCAGCGAGGGGCCGGAGCGCCTTCTGTGAGGGGGGACCGGTGCGGGGTTTGTCAGCCTGGCCGGGGCGCTGCGGCCCCTTCCTCCGGTAACGGCGGCGGGGCCGGAGAGGGGCCTGTCTGCGATGGTTCCTCTTATACGTGAGAGGAGAGTGGGCGTGCGCGGCTGTGGGCAGCACCAAGGCCTTTGGGGACATCGGGCCTGGGGAGCACCAAGGCCTTTTGGCGTGGCCCTGTGAGCGCAGGAGGCTGCCCGGAGGGCAGCACCCTGCGGGCAGCCCTGCCTCGGGGCCGCTCCCAGCCGAGTGAACCTGTAACTTGTCTTTAAAGAGAGCCGCCTGCTTCAGGCCTTGTAGGATTTTAGTAAAATCTTACCGAATAGAAAAAAATCCTTTAATGCAATAGGATTTGCAGTTACTTTAAAAAAACAAACGATAAATTAGTTCAAGAGGCATGTGCTTTTCCTTGGAGATGAATAAAATGTGATCAATGTTCTGAATGTCTTCTGATGTAAACACCAGGACAGCAGGCCTGAAATGGTAGACCCTGCAGGAAGGGAAGGATTTAGTATGAACAGCGAAGGTCAGTCTTGATTCCATGAGTACTGGATGTAAGGAGTATAAAAACTTACATAGATTCATGTCATAAATAGGTTGTCCTTGAATGTTGTCCTTTAAATAGTCTCATTGAAAAGTCAAATAGAGAGGAGTGCTGTTGCTTAGGTTATGAAGGTGATTATTGCACAATACAAAAAGCACAATCTTTCTAGAGTAGAGTTGCAGAAAATTATTTAAGTAGATCCGCCTCCCAAGATCCGTCCCCCCCCCCCCCCCCCCCCCCTTCTCTTTTAGGAAATCTAATCACCATGTCGTCTGCACTATTGCCTAAGCCACAAATGCGGCGCCTTTTGGCCAGGCGGATGAAGTTTCACCTGTTTGGGGCATTTTTTGTATCTGTGGGATGTGCAGCTTTGTACAAGGTGAGCTCTGTAGTCATTCAGTTATAAACTGGACTCAGTAGAGTGTTTTAAGAATTCATAATATTTTTTTGTTGAGATTTGGTTGAGCTGTTCATCAGAAAGCTTTAGTAATGTGTTTTTGTAAGCATGTTTCCAGAACATAAATAAATCTTCCTAATCTTCATTTGAAGAAATGATATGAATAGCCTGATGCTTTAAGCTGTGATCAAGATCACACAATTCGTGACAACTTAACCTTGAGTCTCCTAGTCCTAGACTGCTCTTGATCATTCTCACGATTGATGTGCATTAACTCTAGATAGTCTGTGTAGCTCTCTGTCACTGTATGTGAGACTTGAGAGAGTTGTCAAAGTCTTATTTTATCTCTAGATTGATTTCAGAAAACTTGTTCATAAGCAATTTGGAAAACCCATCCTTCACACTGAAGATATCAGCGTGGGGAAGGCTAGTATGTTCCTTTTATCCTTTCTTTTAAAGTTTCACGTGGAAATGGAGCATTACCTTTCAAAAAAAACCCCACTTACAGATTGGAGTTTGTTTTTCGTGGTCCTTAAGAGTCTTCTGACAAAGATAAGAGTGGTAGTTGTTCTTGAGTGCCTTTACTGAATAATTCTTGGATCTCATACACAAAGCAAGCAACACAGTTTGAATTACTGTGGAAGGACTGGATCTTGGTTTGCCCATTGAACTCATTCATACACTATTTGCAGCATTTGAATACTCAGGAAGCTATTGATAAAAGTGACTAGAAATTAAGTTAATTTCAGGTTGTTCATCACAAAAATACCACAGTCGACTTAAACTTCTCAGAGATCAACAAATATCTATTAGAAACAACAAGCTTGCACAGTTAAAGCTCAACATCTATTTAACACGTCTGTAGGCAAGCTTGTTTGTGGTCAGACTTACAATATAATTTTTTTAATAGTCTGTGGTTTTATACCTTATTTGGCACCCCCACGTTAATACACTAGTAAGGCAGCAGACCATATCTAGAACAAGTAACATGGATCTTGTTCAACAAACCCATCTTGGGCTTTCCTTCACATTTTGGGGGGCTTTTTGAGGATATCCCTGTGCTTCACATGAATGAGTATCCAAGGAGTCAGGATTATGCCTTTTTATGTCAGTGAGCTGTAAGAGTGGCTTGGCAGTCTTGTAAAATTTTACCAGACTTCTGTAGTTGACCTACAGTGTAGCTCAAATGTAATATATCATTTTAGGATGCCATTTTATCTGGAATTATAGTTTTGCAGCTGCCCACAGGCACAAAACTTGCCATAATGGCATGTTTTACATATAAAACTATTAGCAGGGAGGGCATTGGACATTTGAGCGTCAATATAGGTGGAGTGTTTCTGGATCTTAAAAGTGTAATGTGCTATCTTATAATGGACTTTCTTTTTAAGGTTTCACTTCAGACATTTGTTTTCCTGACCAATGGTCAGGTAGCCTGAACTGTGGATTTGAACAGGAGCAAAGTAATATTTTACTAATTTGAGCTAAAGGCTTTATAGACTAATATCCACTAGTACAAATCATAGCACTAATAAAAAAAAAACCTCTGTTCGTAAAGCTTTGCAAGCTTTAATTTTCTGTGTGTTACTTTCCAGTTTGTAATTGCTGATCCCAGAAAACGAGCTTATGCAGAGTTCTATAAAAACTATGATCCCATGAAGGACTTTGAAGCCATGAGAGCAGCTGGTGTGTTTGAGTCTGCACCGCCCAAATGATGGTAACCTGCATTTACAGGTAATAAGCGACTCTGCATTAGAACAAGAGTAACTGAGATTATTTCAGTGAAACATTATGCTTCTATTTGGAGTTTCTTCGTTTTTGATCAAATAGAAAGGTGCTCCCAAAGAAAAGGATACAGATTGCACTCGAGAGACCTCTGGGTAATAAAAACGAAGAAATACGGGAACTGGGGAGTGGGGAGTAAGGGCGGAATAGAAAGCTCCTGAATACCTTCTGGTTTATTTGTTTAACCTGTGTGATATAGGAGGCTTGCACAGAGTGACGCAGCCATGGAGAGGAGACAAAGCTCTTGCATTAAACGATAAGACTTGCCTGATACCACTGTTATACTGATGCTGTCACATCTTGAACTATAGATAGCTTCGGGCTATCTATATCTACTACTTACGTACTTGTGGTGGTACAGTGAATGAGAAGATGGAGAGGCTGTTTCTCTCTCATAGCATGCATCTTAATGTAAGAAACAGAGACAGTTTCCACACATCCTTTTGTCTTTTGAAGTTGGTGAGAGGGGGAAGATAACTAGTCATGAGGGGAAACATATTTAAATACATACATATATATAAAAAAATCGTAGTGGCATACAGCTCTGTGTACTAATATTCAGATCTTTGCCATACTGAATTAAGCTTGAATAGAACTTTTTTCATGATACTATTTTCCTAGCACTTAACACTGCCTTTTGTTTGAAGACTACCAAACTTTGTTCTGCCTTACTTGTTGTCATAACACCAGGAAGAAAAAGTCTTGATTTCAACCTTGTCGTAGTTATTAATAAGCACACTCACTAAACTGCACAAGCTCATGATGTGACAACTCAATAAAGAATTCCTCCCTCTTTCTTGATCCAAATGTCTTATATTGAGTTCTCTGCTTCTCTTAAAATGACTTCAAACTAATCTAGAATGATAGCTTTTTCATTCTTTTGGAATGTTTTCATATTGTGATCATTACATGATAATCTGTGGCTCTAATTATCCTGGCCAGCTGGATTTTCTCAGCCTGTTTGCGTAAAGCAGCAAGATTGAATAAAAGATTTGTACTTAACGCTATTAATACTAAATTCTGTTGTGTGACAATCTACAACTATCTGGTTTCTGCATAACACAATTACATGGAAAAAGCAGAGCTCCAGCTCTTCTAACAAATTTAAAAAGAAAAAAAGAAAAAAAAATGTGGTGGTCCCTTTGGTTGTTTTTTTTTGTGAGAGGCGGAAACTTCTGTTCTTTAGCTATGACTGCAACAAAGATAAATAATGAAATGATAAATTTACCTGGTTTTAATCTTGGTAATTCTGCCTCTGGTTTGGTCCTATTGCTAATATATAGGCACTTTTAAACTTTCTTAGACACTGGAATTGCATTCTTTAGTCAGGTGGCCTTCATCAGAGTATTCTGAAAGGCCATCTGGTGATAAAATCATTTGAAACAAACACTGTCAACAAGGATGCATGTTGAATATTTAATTGGAATCATGAGCAGGATATTTTTCAGTGCAAATAAAGCCCCACTCTCAGCTAGCTTATGTTCCCATTTGCAGCTTAAAAAAAAAAAAGAAAAGCTGCACATTGTGTGCACCTGTTAAAATTAAATGTTTCCTAAATACTTCTTCCATTCCTTAATTATACCAGCTCAAAAGAAAATGTGAAAGACAAATCTTTATATGTGATTTTGTTTGAATTGCTGATACTTCTTATTCCTTAGCCTACTTATATAAGAACTGATATTTTTCACGCCTTCATAGTAGAAAGAGGTTGGGTTTTTTGTGCCTGCACATGAATACATAAGTAGAAGAAGAAACAACACCAGTGTTTCAAATGTTCTGGAAAGACTGTGACAAGGACAAGTACACAGAACAGATGGAAGATGTTTTCATTTGCCTCAGTAGTTAAATCTTAGCTGTGGAAGTTGGATGGAGGTTGAATTTGATGCTTTTTTTGGTATAGTTACCTAAAGGGTACAGTGGTCATGCATGCTCTACATCTCCCATTTTATTGGAATATATTCTGTATCTGGCAGTAAATACAGTGGTTTAACCTCATTGAATACTCACTCCGGAATCAGTACTTAGCCCCAAAATTGAGGAAAGGGAGGAGAATTCATGAGTTAGGCGTTAGCTTGGCACTCTGCACTGAGTTTGTTCCTTCTGGGCATGTCTACTTGGTATGGACTTTGTGTGGTGATACTGGTAATGGAAACTGAGCACAAGTATAAATTTGAGGAGTATCCTACCTCTGCAGTGTGCTCAGTAGGAGAATAAAGGGGCAAGCTAAGAGTTCGGTGCTAACCACTTGCATGACTCTTGTCATGGAGCACAGCTGGTCCTGGATTGTGTTCAATATAATGTGGAGAAGCAATTTGAATTTGGTTTTCTTCCTTCCTTGGTAGCTTGCCTACACCACTTGTTTCCTCTCTGGCTCCTATCTGAAAGCTGCATTCCTTTCTCTTTCAGGCCCTTAGCAAGATTGATTCAGTTATCAGTGCAGCATGTATAGTGAATCTGATGTGCTGTGCAGCATTGTTCCAGCTCTTGATTTGTTCCATGTTTCACTTCTGTTTGCCACATGAAGGGTGTGTGAATCTTAAACCATCAGGAAATAAGAGGGGGAATTCCTCTAGACTAAACCACCACATAAACGTTTCTCTCTATTGCTTTGCATTCATACATAGTAATAAGTTTACTTAGAGCATGAAGTTTGTCCCACATAATATTTTTTTTTTTTATCTTGCGATCCCCTTCAGTCTAAGGAGACTTGACGACCGAACCTTATTTGTTCACTGAATTGTAAAGTGTAACGCACTTCAGTGCATGCACGCTCTAATGTAACTCAGTAAATAAAATACATATGTCAGTGGCGCTTGGTTGTCTTCATTAATGTTGAAATGTTTAAATGCTCAGATGCTGGGAAGAGCAGTGGAAAGTCTTCATAAATTGCTCAAGGTGACTAAGTCTAGTTTTCTTTCCCCCAGGAATTATTTGCATCTCTCTCTTGGCCAAATTCCACATTTGATAAGAAAAGTATATCCCTAAGCAGTTACCACAAGGTTGTCCCAGCTGCTGATGGGAATACGCAAGAGGATAGTTGTTGCAGGAAAGGAGAGGCTGGATTTCTGGAAGGGTCTGTGTTACCTCTGTCTTCACAAGGTGAACTGACCTTGGGATGAGAGAATTTGGAGAGGAATTCTGGAAGTATACTAGCCAACCTTCCTATCTTTTTCTGCTGCCGTGACTATATTGCCTTCCTTACAGCAGCAAACCGTTACATCAAGACTTGTAAACTGTGCAAAAGCCCACTCTATGTGGTGTGTTACTCTAATTGGGAAATGACTCTAAACAGCAGGTATGTTCACAGATATCTGATGTACAAGGGGAAAGAGGGTAAAAGCAGACAAAATAAGAAATACTTATTTTAGGGTATTATGGTAATGAAAATCTTTGCATGCTGCTTCTAGATGTGTATCATCATCTCCTTTTTAATATCTGGAAGTAGTCAGCTAAGCATAGTTTTGATCTTGGACTACATTCTGTGTAGTCCAAGACCCGATGCTTTATCTTCTGCCACAATACCCATCATGTGGAACATGCTTCGTGCATTGCCTGTTGCTGAGGTTGAAGAGGGAACTGGGACCGTAGCTCTTGATTGCTGAATGTGGGTACTAGGAGAGGAGTCAAAGCTGATGATTGTGTGAAAGGAGGGAAGGCTTTGTATGAAGCAGCATGACAAATTGAGCCATCTGTGTTGTATTTGAAGGTCTTCAGTTCAAATCCTGTTGGGAGTAACTCATTATTTTAAATGGATCATTAACTACTTAACACTTAATAGGTATCCGTGAGCAACATTTGGACTAATGAAAGCACTTAAGTAATGTATTTGATCCAGCACACTATTACAGAGCAACATGGGATTGTCTTTAAACTTTCCATGCAGGCAGTGCTTCCTTTAAGCAAAGAAAGAATTTGACATTAGTGGTGCAGGGGAAACCATCTAGTAATCAAAATACCCCGCTCTTATAAATGTAAACCAGAGCTTAACAATAGCAAATGATACCCATTTATCTTCCCGATGTACAGTATAAACACTGTATGCCATTAAGTACTGACTAACATTTTCTCAGGCATGTCTGCAGGTTTAAATAGCCGGGGTCTTTAGTCATACTGACAGCTTCAGAGGCAAAGAAACTTGCTACTGCCAGGTGCGCAGGCTAATAGACCTGACTTCCCTTGCAGCTCTTTTCAGTTGCTATGAATTAATTTACTTTTAAATTCTAAGTTTCTTCTAAACCGTTATAGCCAACAGAAGTTATTGTTGTAGTCTGTGTTCCTTCAGTTACCAGCATGTGTTGATCTAAAGAAATGAGAGTTTTGTGACTGAAGATAGCTTTTTGACCATACAGCAGAGCTCAAAGATGTCTCTGGCTAAACATATTCAACAACGACAAAGGCAGGCGAGCTCTTTTATGTCTGTGCTTTGAGAGTCTGCAGGTTATAATTGTTGCTTTCTGTATATGTGGTTTCACAATGGATGCAAAGCGAGTACTTCCTTTCAGCAGGCAATGCCAACCAACTCATAGCTCGCTTTCCACTGGCGTGGGAAGGGAGGGCAAAGCTGGGTGCCTGAAGTAGGAGTAGACAGAAGAGCTAACCTCCTTGTCTGAAACCAGCACCAACCCATCAATTTTCTTTTTTTTTTTTTTTCTTGCTTTCTTTTTGCCTTTGCCAGCAGGAGTTTGGCTAATCCTAGCTTACAAACAATTGGGAGTGGGGCTTTTAGCATAGTACAAGGAGGACCTATGTGAGTTAGACCCTAATCAGCTGCTTGCTACATGGCCTGGCATGCCGTTTCTAGGAGATGCAGAGCTGAAAAACATGCTTGTCAGCTCTGAGACCATCCCAACTGTCTGTGAAGGTTTTTGCTATATTTATATACGAAATAATACATAAAAAGGAATTGTTTGACCTAAACTACTTTGGGAAAGGTCTTGCCGTGTATAAGCCTGACAATGCCTTCAAATTTTTGGCTGGCTTACTTTATTCTCGAGTGTTTGAAGAATGATTGATTGTTCTGGAAGCAAACGAAAAGATGATAGATTTGAAGTTGTGAGCTCTCCAGGTCTAAAGAGCATTACGAGAGTAGGCATGTTTTAAGAGTACACATTGGAGTGCTTTAGCAGCTAAGTACAGGCAGCTGCTCTCTGGACAACTTTGTTTTCATAGTTCACACAGCTCATATGTAGGAGAGGCTGATTTATATGCCGTCTCCACACATGTTTCCATACATGTGGTCAGAAGGGGGAGAAAGAACCTGCCTAATGCAGTAAAGATGCTAGCTTAAGTCACTGAAGAAGAGTGTAATTTAAGCAAATGTTTATTCCAGGAGAATATAATTCAGGAAAAACACAAATGTATCTATCTTAAACAATGGCTGCAATCTACAAACTTTTAGAAATGAAACTGCTACATTCCCTCACTTTTTAGAGGTGTGTTTGCATCCTCTTGGCTGGTTTGTGTACTACATAAATAATGAACAGATTAGTCTAATTCAAATGGTGACTGCAGTGCTGTTTCGATTCAGTCACAAAAGCATAAAACTTTTCAGCACGTGTTTTTTGGCAAGGTAATCGTTGGGGTTTTTTACTTCCAAAGTATTGTCATGATCGATTGCATTTTCTGGTACATGACGAAGTCCAGTGACCAGCTGGAATCTAATGGGGTCTGCATGAAGCTTGTATGCCTGTCTTGTCATTGTTCTACACAGTGACCTGTTCATTCCCTTGTAACTGAATGACCAAATAGCTCACAAAAACAAGTATTATAGGAATAGCTTTATTATTATCTTTAAACAATCTCATTATATTACAATTTATCCACCAATATGCAAAATTAGAAGTATTAAACTATTTCCATAAAATATTCAGGAATGAAGCATGTGTGTGTATATACATATACATTTTTTAAATAGTGTTATTTAAACAATGACTAAGTTATTAAATCACTCTATGAAATGTTGATAACGAATGGGCTTATTTCACAGTCAGAAAAGGACAATGCGGATCCCAGGCTTCTGTATTTTCAGTACACAAGAGACACAGCTTTTAGAAATACCTTTTAACAAAACAGAACTCACGAGAAAAACATTGCAGTTACTACATTCTTATTTACTGTGCATTTGGTCATATCAAGTATGCATAGAAGTCATTAACTATAAAGCATATGTATCATCTGCTCCAAACGATGATCAGCTTTTATTCCAGTTCTTGTCTTCAATTCCGGCCATGTTCAGGAATCCCCAGACAAAATTCATGTCCGTAAGTACATAGAAAAGGGGAGATAAGTAACACGCATAGTTGAAAAGCAATTAAGCTTTTGGTTTTTAAAATAAAACTGCCATAGCCAGATTGGGTTTATAAAGTAATCTAACTGTGCTCAGAGACAGTGATTTCTTGTCTACTACAAACTGTAAAACCTCTGAAAAATAAGACACTTCTTAGAAAGCTCATTTGTCTTGATGTGTTTATCATCATACTCATAAGTGTACTGTGATGGCATCATTAACCATTAATGTAATCGGTGCCTGTGGGTCCATACTTTTCGATCAACTTGAAAAAAAAAAAATCTCACTTTGCTTAGCACAAACATATTTGAAAGGTCATGTTTCTAAATATCCCTGGTTTTATCTGTTCAGAGATGACAAGCATAAAATGAATTAGGGCTTAACTGAGCACGTACAATGTAGTGGTGGCAGATCAGAAGTAAGCGAGACCCAACAAGGCTACACTTAGCACCTGCCCATCTATGTTACGCTGAGCTTACAGCTTGTTGGTAGACTTTAAGGACACTAAGCTCTGTTTCTTAAATTTTTGAGCTGCATGTTACTGGCTTCCAGCTAACGACCAGACAATGCACAATGTCATATATACATTGAAAGTCCTTCTGAAAATTTGATGGTGGATAAAATAAAGTTTCTGTATACAGACAGTTTCAAAAATAAATTCATGTTCTAGTTCATGTTTTGTTCTCCAAACCACACAAAGGCACTAGTTTACATTAAAGACTAATGTCCTGCAAAACTTCAGTCAAATAAAGGAAGCTATTTTAAGGTTAAAGTGGTGCAAAAACCCAGCTGTCACTAGTAACTTAAAACAGCCACACTGGGTTTTTCAGATTAGTGGGGGACAAGTTTTTACGGCAGAGTTATAAACCTGGTTTATAGAAACAGAAACTGGCAGACCCTAAAATATGATATAGTAGGTATTGATACGCATTTTGTGTGTGTGTTGAAAATGTCTGTATGCACGCAATTTTTCCTTATTCTCTGATTTTTGGTTATTGAAAAGAAAAAGGATTTTGATTGAACTACAGTCCAAGGCTGTTCCTTTTCACTTTATGTGTTTGCTAGAACACTTTCCTTCCAGCACTAGTATTTTGGCTAGGGAGCGGGAATGTTGTCAAGATTAGAAAAGCTATCGGGCTTAACTTTGTTATCGTCTCCTACCTCCTCAAAAACTATACGCATCTCTACTTGATGCAGGTTACTGCAGAGAAAGCATTACTTTCAAAACGGTAAGGTATTACTATACTCACCACAAATAATTATTAATTAAAACCTTTCCTCAAGGCTTTATTTTTCACCATGGTGAATTTGCTAATGAACACTTGGGCAAAATTTGGATCAACTACATATTGGTATGTTTTCACTATAGTTGGAAGGTGTTCGGTAGCCACAGTTTGCAATGCTGGCACGGTCGTGGTGCTGGGAGCGAGGTGATAAGATGTCTTTGTGATGTACTCCACAAGGCGGTTGTATTGTTGTTCTGATAGTCTCTCTCTAGCTCCATCTGCCTGAAATCAGACAAGATAAAATAGTTACTGAGTAATTGACAGTAACTGAACTTACTAGTAAGGACAGTAACTTCCACATTACTTTCTGTAGTTAAAAATCCTCCTCCCTGGGATCTTTCTTACAGTAGTTTAATGGATGTTTTAATCAGTGTTCTCCCATAGTTTAGCGCTTGGTGGATTAGTCCTCTCCTTTGCTCTTTTGGACACTTCTGAGAAGCTCTAACTCTGCCATAGAAAATTTAAGCAGTACCTTTTGAGAATTTCTGGGATGGACACCTTGGTCAAGAGCAGATCTTTACAACAGATCAACTCTTTGTAGACAGGAAAAGCATCTGAACCCCTTTTAGAAAAATGCCAGTAGCTCTTGGCAGTGCCTATCAGATAGCAATTCTAATTAGCAAAAACATTCTTTCACAAAGTGCAATTAAAGACAGCCCATAGCTATATCTGGGCAGTTAAGTTTAAGTCTTTAACTTACTTGATTTAAAATAAAGACTAGAAGCTACCTTTCAGGTGAATGTTCTATGACGGGATATATCCATCTGCTTCTGGTAACCAAAAAAGCCAGCCATTCTGGGTCAGAGGACCCACACAATTACATTTTTTTATACAAAAGGGTTTTACTAAAGATGGTTTGGGCGTGTCGTTTCTGGAGAAGAAATTAAGGTGTCTATGCAAACTGCCTTTTCCACCACCAGGAGTTGGAAGGACTCCTCTGAAGAAATCCCTTTTTGCAGGCTGAAATATGTAGAGGTTCAAGGCTCTAGCAAGAGGGATGCAAGTAACCTACCTCTAGTGGAAAACAATACAGTAAAACAAATAGTCAACAGAAAGGTGGCATCTACCATATGGTTCCAACCAGAGAAAGTATTAGATGAAAAGCCATGGGCAAACCTGGCTTTGGAAGATCAGTCTGCTGTGCCCTTTTTTTGAAGAAGAAATTGAAGATGACTATGACTAGCTTGAGAAGGGAAAGCATGCAAGCAGGCATCAAGCTAGTTGTATAGTTTCAAAAAAATCTATTTCAGAAATACCACCATGGATGCTACAGTGGTATCACTTGCAAAGTCATTCAGAATAGAAGTTATTTCCAAAATATGACAATGAACAAAAAGGCAGACGCTATCCTAGGGCTAGGCTTTGATGCTTCCTTATTTACACTTGGAGAACTGCTGACCAGTTTCATTTTTGTAGGGTTTAAAACGTCTGTCTTTGTTGGATGTCACGCTAAGGATTCAAAGACTGTTATCTTCTGACTGTCTTTCAAGGAGTTTTACACGTGCCTCACTAGATGTGATGATATTTTCAAACAGTGCCATTGGATTCAATTTAACACCCACGATCAATATCTTGTCACATCTCTGGACTGCGAGGCTCATTTTATAACAAACCATTGCTTATTTGAAGAAAGAATTAATATGACTGATAGATAGTGACAGATGTCACATCCAAATCAAAACAGACCCCTCTGGTTTTTTTAGTATGCCTTTGGAGATGGATTTGCTGCTCAGCAAGTAGAAACACTCCTGTTTTCAATCATCACCACAAAAATGCTAAAGGAAGCAGGCTCATGAACAAGCTCAGAAGCTCAAGGTTGGAGCCTATGCCTAGAAACAGCGGGAATGATGAAATGGGCAGAGGAGAGTGTGGTTTCCATGTGGTTTCCACCTTAAAGGGAGGGAAAAATCAGGAAGCAGACTGCTGCAGCAGACTCACGGCTAACAGTGGAGAGTGGTGTCTGAACCACATCTTCAGTCTGGTGGCACAGAAAAAGTATCTCAGCAGTCAGTCTGTTTTACCAGCTGAAAGGAGAGAAATACGCTAAAGTACCCCCTATGTAAACGAGATTTTAAGTTATGGGGTAAATCTTGCATGTAGGTGGCTCCACATTTTTTCCTGGTTTCTACTCCTGGGGAGATAAGCCCAGGGGAAGCCGGGTTGTAGTTCTGCCTCCACACTGACCAAAAGACCCAAGTTATCAAAGGAGATGGAAAGGGTGCTGGCATCCCACTCACCTACTCTCGTGAACCCATTCTTCATTCATCCCCAGGCTATATCCCACAGATACAGCATAATTATTCAGGAGGAAATATTAACTGCACTTGGATGGTCTTCCAAAGTAACTGGGACCCTACTTGCTTCCAGATGACTTAATCTGCAACCATCTGCTTTTCCAGCCAGTTTCAGTTTAGCTTATATTGTCAAGACAACAACAGAAACTTGGAATTGCTGTTATTCTACATTTTTTCCTAAACGGGACCTAACATTGTCACTAAGTGCCTTAGCCCACTGCTTTGAACAACTATAATGTTAATAGCCAGACCATTCAATGAATCAAAACTTAGTCAAGGGTTGCTTAATGCACCTGCTGGAGGAATCTCAAAGATACGTCCTTTCATGTTAGAAGACCATACTTTTGTGATAAGAGCTCCAGAATTTTTCTAAAATTCCTCCCATTACAGCTTATAAAGAATAAGCCTTCAGCAATTCTAACTCTACAGTAGCTACAGCGCCTTTGTTGTGCAGTCCAGATGTGTATGTAGCACTGATGGGCTGCTTTGTGCACACTGACTAAGGAAATCCGGTTCCTTAGGGTTTTTTTCACTGCTTTGAAAAATCCAGAGACTGGTTTTCAGCTCCAGAGATGATAACATGTAGTACTATCATGTAAACCCTGTTGCAGATCATCACAAAGAAATTCTGGAATATCTGAAATTCCAGGGCCCTTCAATTTTTGCTGTCGTCTTGATGTTACGAGCTATACCAAAAGCAGCTGGAAGAGCAGGCCTTTTGAGTTTGATGTCTGTCTGGAAGCAAGCAGCGTCTCAATTACTTTGGAAGATAATCCAAGTACAATTAATGCTTCCCTTTCAATAACAACGTTGTCAGTGCCAGAGTTTTCAATAATCCATCCAGGCTATTCCTAGCCAGATGGATTAAGTTATATATTGTGGAGGCGAACAAGCCATCAGGCAAACCTATTGCTGAAGGAGTCAAAATATTGTCTATAACATCTCTGGTGATTACAGCTGTAGAATAACTCATGTTTTGTTTCCTAATAGTTCCAAGAAGCTGAGGAGACGGAAGGGGAGAAACTGTTTTGGGCAGAGCTGAAACAAAGCTTTTGGCAATTATTTTTGTGAACAGTAAGACAAAAAAGTGCATTTTTATAATGTTGACATGAAATGTTTCAATTTATTGTATTATTTCTAGGATCTTTGACTAAATTAACCAGAAAAACAGACGTAATTTACATTTGGTAACATTATATCTATTTTGCTAAACTCACCATAATATTTTGGTTGACCTGACTGGGCATTTTCCAGCTAAAAATTCTGGCCATCTTTACTAATGTCATCATGTACAGATGTGTCTGCGTTTCCACTGAGGGCATCTCCAGTGCAACAAGATGGCCTACCATTAATATTTAGGAGTCGTGCCTATTTAGGTGTAGGTCTGCAGCTCTGAGGCTGCTCACCTGCAAGTAACAGCTTGCTGCTCCTAAGGTTCCTTTTCCTAATCACATTCAAAGAGTTTTTAGAAGCTGTTGTCGGGGAGCTGAAGGGGAGGCCCTGGCTCCCACCAGCACCAGCGCTGCACACAACACCCCAAGCACCACAGAACTGACATGCTTAGCTGCAGAGAGGAAATTACTAAGTATGAAATTTCCCAATCCACTAAGGCGAAAAACTATAATAAACATCAATTACAAAAGAATATTACTTAACTCTAGGCAATGACTAAAACTTTATGAAGCTTCTGGAATCTTTTATTGTGTAGCTACCTTAGCATAAAAAAAATTTAAACTTTCTTATTCTTGTCTGCCTTACTTTCAACTGCTCCTCCTTATAGTGCATTTCTTTAAATTTTCACACAAATTTCAGCATCTGCGTTCCAAAGGAAATATTTTGCCAGGTCTATTTTGTACAGCATCACTCAGCTTTTGCTGTCTTGTCATCACTGACTTTGCTCCACCTGGGGCACAGGCACTCTTCACCACTTTTGTCATGCCATATGTTTTCACTGCATTCTCAAGAGCCTGTGTCAGCAAAAGAGATTGTGTACTGAGGCTGGGTGGCTCAAGGCTTACAGCTCCTGGCATTGCTACACCACTGGAGCAGGACTCCCACATTTCTATCCAGAACTTCAGAAAAAACCACGTATTTGGTCCAGTACCTCCAAAGCAGGCCACATTTACTGCGTGGACTAGCATGTGTATGTGGGAACGTTGGACTCCGCACACGCCATGTAGGGTTACGCTGTGCATGTACAGGTGCTACTTGCCCACAAGTCCCATACATTCCCAGCTGCAGCAGCTGTGGGGACTAGAATTAGGCTCCCTGTCCCTCGCCTTCCCTTCTCCCAGACAGGCAGCCCCTCTGTCTCATCACCCTCTTGCAGCAACCTTTGAGCAAGCGGCCCTTCCCTCAGAGCAGCAGCCTACTCCTCACTCCTTGGATAACCAGATACAAAGACAAGAGCCATCGCACTACAGCCTAATAAAAAAAGATCTGGGCTGGTGCTAAAGTTAGGGTTAGGATGGGTTGGGTGCATCAAATGCCTTAGGGAGAACAAATTATCTTCCTCTTCCCTCCAGGACAGTAGCTCTGGACTGAGGAGGACAGTCTGGATTTAGTCTGATGTGTGCCTCCAGCAACCACGCAGCACTCAGGGATAAAAAAACTGAGCTTTGCCCACTTGCATCAAAATTTAAGTAATGCCTCATGTAGCTTTGTGGTGAGAGAAGGCAACTTCAGTCAACAGCGCTCTGTGAGACTGAGGTTGGTGGAAAGACAATAAATGTAAATAGAGAATTCAGCACTAAAAAAAGCTTTCAAAAAAAATCCAAGCACTGTCATGACACAGATGAAGTTCTTGCTGTGCTGGAATCGATGGCAAAACTCTTCAGTGACTTCAGCAAAGTTAGGATTTTACTGAAGGTGCTGAAGCCTCCCCTACTTTTTGGCACACCTCACACTTTGTGGGGTTTTACATATGTTCTTTTCGTATATTTGAAACAGAGAAATTTCTTGTATAGCAGTCTATGAACTACCTGACACACTTTTTTAAAAACAACAACTGGGACATGCGTGTTTGTTTTTGAAATGATCTCTCATATGATTCCACTTGAGAATTTAATACAATAAACATTGTTTCCCGAAAGTGTAAAAATATAACATTCTTCTACCATTAAAAGAAGATAATTCATCCAAAACCTCAGTATTCAAATGGCTTAGAGATCTTTCAATATGAAGATGAAGGATTTATACTCTTACTGGCAAACACTTGGTGCATCCAATCGCAGCAAAAGAACTGATCCATTTTAAAGTTAGCATTTGCAGAAGGAAGATCTAAGGAAGTAAATACAGCCAGCAGCCAAGTAAGACCACTGCATTGGAAGTGGCAAGATAAGAAACATGCTGAAAGGAGCATGCATCAGCACCGCTGAACTGTTAAAACAGAATTCACAGAAGAATAAAAGGAACTGTTCCCACTGTGACTTTGTAGGCACAGGCAGCAATGCTGACTTGCCAAACAATAAACACCTCACGCACATGTAGTCATGAGAACCTCTTCAGAAAAGAGGTGGTGCTTACCAAGAACCCAGACTTCCTCTACTTTTTCCCCTCAGAAAATTGCTGTCACAGATATGAAATGTCATGATCAATAAGAGGACAGAAGGGAGGAGACATGTCCCTTTCATCCAAAGGGCAAAACAGTCAACTATGAGGTGCATGAAAACAGCAGGTCCCCTGGTTTGGCACTTAGACCTCTGGCCTCCCGACCCAAAGGTGAGTATGCCCATTGCCAAGAGCATCATCATCAGTGTAACTTTATCTTCGAATGAAAATCATACTCAAGTCTTTACCTCCAAATCAGAAGGCACTCTCTGTTGTTTTAGCTGCACCTTCAGCAGGTCTTTTTGCTGATCATCTTCCAGACAATCAATTTCAGTCACGGGGAATGCCTGCTGCTGCGTGTCTTCACTGATGCTGACCACAAAGAGCACCTCCGGGGTGAGCAGCAAGCAGCCTTCATGCTGCTGGCCTGATCCACTCACAATCATGACGTCTAAGGCCATATGGACCTCCGGCCTTCCTAGAGATTGCAGCATTTTCCTGCATTATTATCAAGGCAAAAAAAAAAAAAAAAAAAAAAAAAAAAAAAAAAAAAAAAAAAAAAAAAAAAAAAAAAAAAAAAAAAAAAAAAAAAAAAAAAAAAAAAGAAAAAAAAAGAAGAAGGAGGAGGAAAACAAAAAAGAAGTAGTCAGTGTTATGGCACTGGATCCTCCAGGACTTCTTTTGATCACTAATGTTTTTACTTAAGCCTGTAGCTATCACCTACAAATATAAAATAAGCCAGGGTGTATATTCCAAATCTCCATTACTGAAAGATGTAAGACTTAAAATTTAGAGAATAAATGTGAAACTGTTATTTATCAAAACTCCTTAATCATTCACTGCAAAATTGGCCTAATAATGGTGCTAGGTCAGCCTATTTCCCATCCTAATACAAAAATTACCCTGAGAAGTGGCTTACAAATTCAGTGCAGAATATAAAGCTATCTTCACTAACAGCTGCTTCTGGAGATGTGCAGTATTTTTCTTGGGCTCGGTGCAATGAGAAATAAGTAAGAACTCACTGAATGCCATTAAATAAAGATCAGCTCTGTAGTTCCAAAGCTGGAAGCAGATCAGCAGCCCATCATTTGCAGATTGGGTTTCTATGCACTACCTTTGTGTTTAATGTTCCTAAACAAACTGCCATAACTCAGCCTTTCCTAGAGAAGCAGCCTGTTAACTTGTCCGCAGGCCAGAACCTATTAATAAACAATGTGGATGTAAAAATGAGCAAGTGTCTAAATAATTTTACCAGACATATTTGACGTGGCTATTTGGAGCCTGCTCAACATGTTGATCATTTGGATGAGAGCGCTGCTTGGGAAGCTGAGAAAGTCCAGCTCCGTGCAAAATACCTGTGGTAAGAGAATTTAAGATTTTTAGTAGTTGTTTTCTACAAAACAGTTATATGTTGCAGTGATGTCATCTGTTTTGAGCAGTTCATAAAATAGTGCAGATCCAAAATGATGTCACATCTTTGGAAGCTGTAGTCAAGATAATTCATTAAATATTACAATGCAAGAGTTGTGCACTTAACCCCAGTGATCTTGCATTAGCAAGAAACAAAAAAACCCCACTGTGTGTTCTAAAAATCAGACATACACTTGCAATCCAGAGAAACATAATGCTCCTGAGAGCCATCATTTCAGAGTAGGATCGGACACACCACTTAGGATTTATGTAGAAAAAATCAAGACCGTTGTTAACCTTCTTGCTTAATATTAAAATACTTCCATATACGTGTCACTATCGGTACAAATTAGAAGGCAAGTTTGCCTAGATACTGTATTTAAATGTTCAGTTAGTTAATCCGGCTGTTAAACACCGATCCATATACATTTATGAGATCTCCCGGGGCATCTGGTTTATTGTGAATTCTTCTTAGTGCCAGCACAGAATGGAGACTACAAGAAGCAGTTAAACAGGTTTCTGAAGAGACTATCCAAAGCTGAAGATGATACAGTATGTACGCTTTCAGATGGCTTGTAAACTTTTAAAGATGAGGTATGGTCACCAGAAAGAATGAGTGGGTTGCAAAAAAATTCACTAATTAAGTCGTTTTAAAAAATTTTACAAGACAGACAGGAAGTAGGTTAAGCAGCAAGTACTAGTGTTATACGGTTTAGTGCAGAGTTACTCTTTAAATAGACAAAGACATTTTCTTTTGTCTAATTAAGCATTCCATTGAAGCAAAAGACATTTTTGCATAAGGGTGTCAATAACTTAGATTCCTTTTTACACAATGGATAATAATTTAAACAAAACATCAGCGCTGAAAAAAAAACTTTAATTTTTAGCACACATGTTGATGGTAATACTTAAAAGCAGCATCCCAGTTGTAACAGTTGGCTTACCGAGGTTCTCAGCATTATGTGAGTGAAAATGTTATTTACAGATGGAGAAAGAGAGAACATGTGTTTACTTCTGTGTGGTCCCCCACCCCTCGGTCCCCCCCAAGAGGCACGGTCCCACTTCCAATCCAGTTGTGGGTAAGAGTTACTTGAACTCTTGTGTGTTTTCCTCTCACGCACTGTCAGCTATTATTGATACAGTTTTTATGTTTTTTCCTGGCTAACTCTTCTTGTCACATGCTCATGGAAAACATGGTGTCTTGTATACCCTATCTGCAGTGAAAAGTGTCCCTCTACTGTTACAAGTTCCTTGATAAAGACTGCAGTGGAATTAAACCTAGAAAGAATAATGACATGGGCAGCAAAACCAACACACAGCCAGCCGACAACAAACAAAAGTTTCTGATTTTACTGATACAGGTTTTACACCTATGGGATGCATAATACAGGAGAACAGTTATTATTTACACTCATACAAACAAGATAACGTTAAATTGAAAGAACGGTAATAATTAAATGTTTCATTATTTCTTCAAATGGATTGCTTCCAGGAATGAGTTCTGAATGTAATGGGAAGCGTGGAAGCAATATCCTAAACTTAAGCCCTAGGAGAACTACTCGTATTCTAACCAACACATCACAAACACAAATATTGCTAGCGACTAAAGGCTTAAATCTTCAAGGTTTGTCCGGTGTAATTAGTGAAGCAAAATTATTGACACGTTGTCCTTGTATCAACAGGTCTCCCTGCTCTTCTCCCTAACTGCAACGGCTTAAATCTTCAAGGTTTGTCCGGTGTAATTAGTGAAGCAAAATTATTGACACGTTGTCCTTGTATCAACAGGTCTCCCTGCTCTTCTTCCCTAACTGCCCCCCGCCCCCCTTTTAAATATCCAGACCAACAGCTTTGATTTATTGATACTGGAAGCAAAGAAATTAGTGTATTTTGATATTTTATTTTTATCTTTTACAGTTTTTGGTCATCCAGAAGTATTCACGTAATCTGAAAGGATTCACCACCACCGCCACTAAGTGCTCAGTCTAGCTGGACAACCCACCTCTGGTCGTTAAAAGGGTACCCGTGTATCCAAAAATGGGACTGTCTTCTCACAACTCTCCAGTTTAAAGGGGATGCTCCCACTACGCGACTCACTTCTTTCTCCCAGGAACATAAGTCTCTCTCTGTGCAGAAACAGCACATCTCTTTCCTTGCCGTAACAAAGCAATCTCAAAATAACACTCTAATTGGATATAGTGTTGCTTTAATACTTTTATGTCAAAAACTCTTTTGTAAGCACATATGTTTCTGTAACTAATTCTACTGTATTCCAAGAATTACTTCATGCTTTCTGCATTCTGTGTTTCTGTGGCTGTACAACGCTGATCGGTAACACAAGAGAGAAGCACAACATGATGGCTTTTAAGAAAACCAGCACAACATTTATAACTATTCATCGGTGGCATTTCTAAATTCTCAAGTCACACAGCTACTGAGCCGAATAAGTAAGATACAGCAGGTTGTATCTGAAGAGCATTTTAAAACTTAAACGGAGATGTTGGAAATAAACTCACCGTAACCTGTCTGGGAGACGAGCTCAGCTGCCCCTCCGATGGGCTTTGTGAAGACGCCCATGATTCCTTTCCCCACACCCGAGATGACCCCTCTTGCTTTGTGCCCGGCTGAAGCTTGGGCCTCAGACACTCGCTGAAAATTCTGCATCGGCTGATCCACGATCCCAGCAATTGCACCTGAAAAAACAAGAGTCCCCAGTAATTAGTGAAGATTAATATCCCAGAATAAGAGGAAATCTTACTACTGGACCTGAACGTTGCTTGGATTACGGACTGTACCCCACCCTTCATATACAGCTATTTAGCACACGACCAATTAGCTAAACAATACCTTAGCTTCAGTTTAAGTTAAATCTCGACTTCCTTTTTTTAATGTATTTTACTTTTTTAAACATTCAGATCACTTAACATGACAGTATGCTTTCATCTTTCAACTACTTTCACTAAATGCTTTTGCCGAGTTAGTTTAATTTAGCTCATTCTGTAGCAATTCTGAAAATGTCAGGCTCGGAATAAAATCCACCCGTTTTAGACGACTTGAGCTGTTATGGAAATGAGATTTTCACGTAAGCCTGAGATTGACTTCATGAGAATAAAAACTGCCTGTATTCAATAGATCATTTTTATATCCTCTTCCACTGCCAGAAATGTTCATAAGCTAATGCAACTTTTGAAATATTACTAAGATTAGCAGAATTAGACTTTGAGACTTTTTGTTACTTTTTTGTGAAAACGATCATATTTTACTTTAATGCGCATGGGTCAAACTTTTACAAGTGACACAGTGACCCTTCCCAGCTTTTAGTATCAACAGAGAACTCTGACTTAAATCTTCCTAAATGTAAACAGGTATGTGAGGTGGTACATTTCTTTGATCTTGCATTTACTCTAGCCACTTAACCACAGACATGTCTCTAGTTATTGTAATTTTGATAGATAAGCTATTTGGAAATCGCTAAGAGTACAAGGATTGGACAAAGTGACATCAGTTAGAAAACGGTCTGCCTGATCTGAGGTTCTTTGCTCAATGAAAAGCAAGTTTGCAGGCTCCTCGGCTAGCTCTCAGTTTCCACCTTCAGCTGCAAATATCAAGATAAAACAATTACTTAAGGAGTAGGTCCGAGTGTCACCTTGGTAACCAGGCATTTTTACTGCAACCCAGACATCTTTGAAGATTCTGCTTTGTGTGTGGAAGCAAATCCAGGCATAATTCCACAGATTTGGACAATCACAGCCGAGGTATTTGGCCCCATGTGTTTACCAGCGTGACATGCACTAGTCAGCTAGCCGCTAACAGGTTTTCAGATGGTTTTAGTTACCATTACTGGATAAACGGAGAAGTTGCTAACTTTGAACAACAAGAACTAATATTGTACTTGTACACTGGTATTTTGTCCAAAGAAAAGATGAGGATGAGAAGCAGCACACATTATCCCAGATCCTTGTCCTTGGGATATCGGCAATTATCTATCAGCAATTCAAGAAACTTGCATCCCCCATAAATGCCTCGCTCTCCTCTTAGAGAGATTGCTTCCAATTTCTATATGTGTACCCTTTACTGATAAATGTATAGTATTTTCCCAGAAAATGCTGATCTATTTTTAATGTGGTACCCAGTTTTTATTAAGCTCACTCACTGAAACTGAGCACGCAGCTGAACGTTCACCCTTTGTACCACAAAGGCCATGAAGCGTCCTTAATGCCATGCCATGGAAATTATACAATTTTCAACTGAATTCTGTTTCATTAGTACTTACCAGCTGCTCCTGCTGCCTGACTAAAATAATACCCCAACACCGCATTACACAATTGGGATTGTTCGTCCAGTCTTTTCTTTTGTACAATTGGGATGCATTTGAAGGCATAAAACAATACTTGGTGTTCTGCTGAGTTACAGTATTACGTTACCCTGTGACCTCCTTCACCCTATCTATCGAGGTCATCCACAGCAACTGCACTTTCAGAACAGAAGTTATTGCCTTATTAAATGTAATCCACCTAAGTCCTAGCACTAGTAAATTATTTACTGCAATACACTTGAGCAATGTTATAAGGTAATAACAAGTAAGAACCTATTCCAAAGGACCTGTGGTATGCTCCAGGCACTTCTCAGCTGGAATTAGGCCCAGAGGACAGGGAAACAGAATGGAAACTGCTGTGACTGTGTTATATAAGATTATTTATGTAGTACCCCAAATAATATATAGCTTAATTAGCCAGTTGTTTAGTACTTCCACACTTTCTGTTATTCTGCCATTTTATGCATGCTCTGAACTTGTCTGTGAAGCCACTGCGCTTTCGCACCTCAAATCCTTTTGCAAGTCCTGCCTTTCTACCTGCAAAAAATATAGCCAATGATCTTCTCTTTCCTCTCTGCTCACCTTTTGTAATCTCTTATCTCAAATTGCAACTCACTGACGTAACACATACACATGCCGTGGTCATGCCCACAAATCACATAAACTATAACCTCACTCTCTTCGTTAAGGAGTGGCTGGTCCTACCACCCTTGCATGGGGAAGCCAGATCCGTGCAGCTCCTTTCCTGCATGCATCATGTGTGGGCAAAGGAAAAAAAAAAATAGGTCAAAGGCTGAGCAACCTCAAAACCCAACAGCAGTGAGATAATGGTGACACACACGTGAGGTTCATTGCATCTCCTAGCACCAGAAACTGTGCGAAGCAGATGTCCCCTGGCGTCCATGTGGCTTCTTTCTTTCTAACATAAAGTTAGTGGTAGGAACACCATGCTGGATGGACTTACCACAGAAGATGTCTCCCCCCAGGTTTCAGTAGGGTATCAGGGAAGCAGAGCATGGAACCACATGTAGTGATTCCTCCCTTCCCACTCTCATTCTCACAGTCTAGAGACAGCTATGGTGTCCTACTGCTGTCCCTGTCCCTTCTCTGTAATGTCCCTTGCCCTTTTTTTTTTTTTAAATGAAACCATTCTCCATTTTTCTTTCCTTCCTTACCCTAGGCATTCAATTTTATATGCATGTCCACATATGTACACACAGATTATGTATGTATAAAGAAAACCTCAATAAAATTAAACACCAAAGCAACAAAACAAAAACATATTCTTCCATTACTGGACCAAAGAGGTTCCAGCAACACTGTAACATCTGCTAAACATCAGCTGGGGTGCACTCTGGTTAATACATGTTGCTCAGTAACCATAAAAAAGATACTTTGATAACTACAAAATTCAGATAGTTCAGAGTATATCACTGTATTACTTCAAGAAGAATTTGATTACAGGCAGCAACTGGTTCCTGTGCAGACTGACAATGTTTGGTGAACGTAGCACGGCTTACAGAACTTAGCAAAGCTCAGGTTGCTTGTGACAAACTCTTTCAGACCACGAAAGAATTGGAAAAAATCCCCCACCAGGAGAAACTGGCCATGCTTTGCCATGAGGCTGGAAGCTAGCCAAGCTGAAACCATTTCGCTTCCTTTTCTTTTCTGTGTTGTCCTTCAGGGTTGCTGCAAGTGTTTCACACCGAAAATACAGCTGAAGCATAGTCTCATCACAGCAAACATCACATAAAAATACAGCTAAAAGAAAAGGGCACCTGTTGGCGTGCATTAATATATTTGCAGAATTAGTGTGTGGAATAGCACGCACCTTCAGGATTAGCACCGGCTCGCAGTGTGTCTGTAGACAGTCAAACAGAGCGGCCCCGATTCAGCGATAGTTGCAGAGTAAGAACAACAACCACCACCCTTAATAACAAAAATTTGAGCTTCTGACATCCAGGCTTTACCTTCTCTAGCAGCAGAGTTACACTGTCAGTCAGTATTACTATCAATTCACTTTCCCCAAAAGCAGGAAGGAGTAACTGAAATGTCGAGCACTTTTGCCTTTGTGAAAAATGGCTTTTCATTAGAAGTGTCAGCTTTTCGGTTATTCAGATATGCTCAACTTCCTAAAGGGAGCTACTTCAATACAATATTTTTCACTAGAACCAGTAGTTGAAAATAAAGCCTATAGTTTCAATGTTCTCTTTTACAGAGTTATAAATTATTATTTTAAGCTTGACCCTGTCATGCAAAATGCAAAAGACAGTTCCTTGGTGGGGAGTGCCGATCACCTAAATATTTTAAATACAATTTCACTGCATTTTTGTCTAATCATATAAAAGAAAAAACACACCTATCATAAGCTTTTGCTTCTTTTCATGCACAAATGTTATTAAAATGACCCAGAACTCTCCCCCAAACTAGAAAAGAAGACGACAGCCTGCCTAAGATAACAATCAAATCAAACAACACCCTGACAGTGCTTGAGTCATTTAAAACGAGACAGGACAAAGCACTTAAGAATGTACCACAGGGAACAACTTGCACTGAGGAGGAGACAAGAGCACATGATTTTGGCCCTGATTCAGCAAAGCACTTAAGCATGTGCTTAAGAGCTTTGCTGAATCAGGGCCACCATGAGCCAGATTTTCAGAAAAATCAGAAATGCAACTCTTCTTTCTGCGTAGATACCCTAAGGTATTGGTGAACTGAGGGCTCTTACATGCCTTTGCCTAGGCACAAAATCTGCATTTGCAATTCTTTAAGCTGCTTGCATGAGTCAGATGGCTTCTACAAACATGATAGTACTGTGACTATCCTAGAAATCTTTTTCACACTTCTCAATTTTACAATTAGAAAGTCACAGAAATTATGGCTTCAAAGGGTCTTGCTCTCTGCATTCCTGTGCTCATCTGAACTCTTCATCCTTGTGAAGGAAAACAACATAGCAGCTCCGCTTCATTTCGTTATGTATGAAGAACCTGGAAGTGTATTTAAACATGTTCATGTTTACTCTGAACATGCTGGTGAAAGAAAACAGCACGGTGATACCTCCCCTTCAACTATGACTGTTTTTTTGGGGGAAGCCACAATATTCTTTAAACTAAATGGTCAGGACAGAAACGGCTTTCCGACGTGTTTGTAAAAATTGAAATGTAGGTCTAGTCATAATTTACGTCTCGACACAATTTACATGAATGCTGCTGTGCATACACAGAAAACATGCTTTTTAAAAATCAGGTTTAAATAAAAAAATTATGCCTGATACAAATTCAGTGGAATATTTCTGATTCCTCCCTTAGTGAGAGGTCCCATACTTGTCAAGTCCAGCTACGCAGTAACTGTAGCTATTTATCTGGATGCTTCGTTGCCTCCACTGCTAAGAACAGAGGTATTTAGCAGGGAGGAATCTCTGAATAATAACAGCGGGAGTAAGAACAAGACCCTAGCTTGCGGAGGAGCACTGTTTAAATGCTAATATGAAGCTCTAAGTTTCTAACATGAAGTCTGATTTCTTAGGAAATCAGGGATGCTGAAATTCTAACTCTTTTTTTCAGTTTTGTTTTTAACTCAGGCGTACTCCTGCAAACAACTGAACCCTTGTGCGCAGGGAGGTACAGGCACAGCGTATTTGTGCATGCATGTTACGAGTTCCCGGCTTTCCTGAACAGCAGAAACTTTGCCTTGTTACAGCCAAAGCTACAAAGTTTTGGTCCTTAGTTCAGGCTGTACAGCTGATGCTTTTAGCTCTGAAGGGCTCTGGCATGTCAGCGAAGGGGATAGCCATCACATTACCTTGCCGTCTTATTAATAACCGAGCCAAGATCACCAAACCATTTCACCAGCACACATACACCAGGCTTACACAGTGCTTCTAAAAGTATAATCTTTCATCCAGCTACTCAACCTGACTGCCCTTAGCCCAATAAAACAAGAAGGAAAAATAAAACCTTCTCTGAACTGCCTTTGATTTGCAACACCAGTAACAGCTTACCATTGGGATAGTAGCTACTAATAGATGAAATTTCTCCTTTATGCACATTTCTCCCAGGACACTTGCTTGCTGGTTTACAGGCATTATCAAATGACAGTGCTTCACATCATCTAATGTTATTGCTTAAAATAATTTCCAGTAACCTAACCCAAACTTGTAACATTTTTACCACTTCCTCTTTGGGGCTTTCAGGGTTGCGGTTGCAAATTTAGGAGTTGTGTACACTACTGAAGATTAGAAAAGAGGACAAATCCTTTCAAGCTTTAGCTCTTCTAACCTTTTGCACTGGGCTGCTTTTGGTCACTTTGATCTGTAAAGGATTCATACTCTTTAATACGTACTGAGGAACTCTGCCAAACAATACAATTCTGCATTCCTTTGCTGTGTGACAAGTAGAAGTAACCTAGAAAATCCAGCCCCTTACTGCAAAACTTCTCGCAGAGGTTTTTTTCCAGTGCAGGTTAGTTTTCAAATTTTTAGGTACTATTTTGAAATGGCCAGAGTAATCTTCACTTCTAACCAAACCACTTGGCTGCTTGATGAATACAGTTACACTGAATCAGGATGATCTGGGTCTCTTTGTAAAAGCAGAATTCCTCATCAAAGCTTACTTAACATCTGCACTAAGTTCAAGTGGTTTTCAAACAAAACCAAGAATCCCCAATATCTACAGTGCAGCAAAAACACGCAGGTTCGGAAGGCATTCCTATAACTCATTGGGAAATAAACATCAGTGTGATGACGTCTTTGTGCTGACTTAGTTACAAGTCACCCTGCCCAATGCAGAATTATTCTTCTCTTCTCAGCTATGCATCATGCACCAATGAAAATATTATTTCACAAAGAGAGTGCAAACTTGTTCTATATCTGCAATTATTTTATCAGCAAAACACATATATGAAAGTCACTAAACCTTGATGAAAAGAAACAGTATCTCATATATTTCACAAAAAAAACCCCAAAACAAACAGATTTTGCAGTTATAACTCACATGTAGAAAAGGCTGGTGAGCAGATCAGAAAACAGTATTATCACTCAACTTGATATTTAATAGTACGTTACCTAGAAGGCTAATGCCTAAACGAGAGAGCCCCTGTCTCAGTCCTTCTCCCAGGCTCTCTGGAAGCTGCCTTCTCCATTCTTCTTGTCTGTTGTAATGCTCCTCATCCAGTGACAGCCTATCCATATTCCGAGCAAGACTCGTTGCCAGATTGGTAATTGACGTCAGTGTACCTAAATACATGGAGATCTACATTTGGGTCTGGATCAAAATGCTTTAATTTAAAACATGGAGACGTTCTATGCCTCACTGAAATACTGAGCTTACGAGCAGAACAGCAAGTCAATTGAAAAGTCACCCATGTGTAACATGCTTTACTATTTGTTAAGCATCACCACACTGCTTCTACGGTCCATGTCACGCCTTTTACATTAGCCTGCACCAGGTTTGACCAGCCGGTGGGAACAGCAACTCATCCGAACATCCCCCCCCAGTTCCCAAACTTCTGTAAGGCTAACCTCAACGGAGCGGGGGTGATGGAAAGGTAAACAAATATTTACAGAAGGAGCCCAGGAGGACGTGTCCTGAGGGAGCCTGGAGCAGCAGCGAGCGGCTGGGGCAGCCACCCCGCAGTCTCTCCCGGGCGGCTGAAGCCACGCGATGGCACTGTTTATACAGACTTCGCAAAACAAAAGCTGCTCCTGTTCTCAGGCCAGACCAGCCCTGCTGTCAAAACCTATCCACGTACTTACACAGTTATGACAACTGTATCTACTTTTTTTTTTTAAAAAAAAGAAATAATAAATATGATGAGGCGACACTGTAGAATTTCTGATGGTTAGCAGAAGTACAGAACACCTTTAATATTTCTGCAGTTATCACATGAAATACTGGCTGAGCCAATCTCTGTTTTCCACTGGGAGGTTTAAAATTCTGAAGTTTCTGAAACGTTCTCACACACTGTAGTTAAGCGGTGATCTGTTTAATACATAAGATGTTATATATGAGCTTTGTTACCCTCCCAGCATTTCGCTGCAGCCTAGCAAGTCAAACAAAGCTGCAAGCAATATTGTTTAAAACTTTAACACATCCTTTAACAAAGCATGACAATAAAGCAGTAGTTGGAGCAACAAAAGTGAAAGATCTACCTTTGGAAATGTGTTTTACAAATGATGTTGTTCCTCTGGAAACTCCGCTGACAAATGCTCCTGGGCCTCTGGTCAGCCCTTCGTAGGGGAGCCTAAAGAAATCGGCTATGCCGTTCCCTATGCTTCTCACCAGACTAGCCGGGCTTCCGAGAATTTCCAACGATCCGACAACCCAGCCTGTGTGGAGAAACAAGACACATGTTACGGCTGCAAAAACTGCAGAAGCAGCAGTTGTGAAAAGGTTATTCTTTAATTCTCTTTTTCACACTAGAATTCATCGCACTATGAACTTCCTTTGAGCAAAACACGGGAAATAACTCATCCACTATGAATTCAGAAATGGCAATCTTTCATACTTCGTAAATCAAAGAAATCCTTTTGGCAAACTCACAAATAGCTTTAGAATGACTTCCTTCCAGGAGCTTCCCGTATTTCTGCTAAAAGTGTGCTAGAGAGGGGGATGCTAGAGCCTCACAGCTACGGAGGAACGGGACTGCAAGTTCAGGTCGCTGGGTCGGTTTTAAACACTATAAGGCAGCGTTGTGATTTCACATCCTTATGTGATAGAATTGTGACAGGGAGTTTACACTGATACAATGTACTGCTTTACCGGAGTGTGGAGGTCAATTGCTTGATGGAGTGTTAGGAAAGGGGATGCAGATTTTTGACAAGTGCTTAAGAAGTTATTTTAAATCCACCCCAACCTTTCTAAGCTGATCATTTTCTTTCAGAGTGCAGTGAAAGCCAGACAAATGTCTTTTGCTCAGTACAGTTGTGTAAACAGCAATGACATCTACATGCTGATTAGGTTACTCATAGGGGAGTATTCCTTATGCATATCCCAGGAGAGGTATCTGCAGATCTGGTTTCCTATATAAACGCAGGGTTGCCAGCAGCTTGCTGGATGGCTGAGCGCACAGCAATCTGTTGCTGGAACGCTGTTTGCAGGTCTTGTCTTTCTCAGGCTGGTTGGCAGCAGATTTATTAGGGAAATAGTGCTGCATAACTTTTTTTTCGGCAGCCCAGAGAGAGCGATTCAGAAACGGCAATAAACATTAAACGGGAACTGCCTGGTCTTTGAGCCCCGGTACCATGAATTTCAACTGGCACCATCAGAGTGACACAAGTCGCGGCAGGGCCAGGAGACTGAAAGATGGACAGGTTGGCCTCCTGCTCTCCTGTCGAGGGCCCTTGATCTGCGCTGCCCTCCTCATTCCCATCTCATCACTGCAAACTCCTGCTATCCAGATGCTTTTCTTGTTTTCTAGTAACCCCTCCCAGTCACTCCTGTGGAAGGCTGAATCATGAAACTGAACAGAAGAGAAAATGTTACTCATATGAAATGAATTAATCTCATACTATCATTGTAAGCTCCTGGAAAATCTATTATTCTTGTTGAATCTGTCCCACATTTCAGCCCTGGCAGGTTGAGAACTCCAGTTCATGTAGTATAAAAAGCAGGAACCACAGTGGACATAAGGGAGAGGGTGGGATGGACTATGAAAACAAAAAACAAGTACTACTGGCAACGCGATGAGCAGAGCGGCAATGAGCGCTGTGGCCCCGCGGTGCCTGCCCTGGAGAGGAGCGTCCCCCTGGCAGTCCTTCCCTGCCGGGGACCAGGGGAAGCCAGTGCTCCAGGCTGGGCCTGTGACTCTCTCACTGTAGTATTTTTAACAAATTATCCTTGCCACTGTGTGAAGTGATGAAAAGCTGGAGGGGCGGGGAGGTGCGTACAGATGGAAGAGATGCTCTTTCTGCTTTTTCTGATCAATAATGTTGCAATAATCCCTTACAAACAGCCTTTTTTTTGTTTTTTCCAAATGTCCTTGGCATTCCTTGTCCTGAGGCAGTGATGGGACGACATGAGGTGATGGAAAGGGGCTGCACGACACCGCGGATTAATGCCTTGCTGCCCTGCAGGCACCGCCAGGCTGGGACACGAGAGACTCCAACTCTACTCACTCACCTGTTTGGCCAGCCAGCATGTTCAGGAATGAAAACCAGATTAAAACCAGGAATGAAACCAGTTAAACACAAAGCTGAGGGGTTGGCTGGTATCCCGGGGATGGGCTGTTGCAGTCTGGCCTGGCCTGTGGGCTGTCAGTTTTGGGAAGCTCTGGAAGGAGCATGCTCACCCTTGGAGAGCGCACGGGAGGAACGTGCAACCTGCAGCAAGGGTGACCCTCCTTGGCCAATGCTCAGAGCAAAACTAATGGCTCCTCACTGCTGGCATGGACCACTCAACCCAAGGAGGAAGGCGTGGGAGTAAGTTGGGAATAGGAAAATGATGAATCAGGAATAATCCCTCAATTCACAAGCTCTGTGCTGCATTTTACTTTGCAGAAATATAGTATTATGTCAGGTTACCATTTCCCAAAGTATGCTTAGGAATTATATCCACTGATTATGACTATACTAGCAGAGAGCCACTGCATTTTCTTTATAGGCAACTATAGAGTTAGATCTGGCTAATACCAGTAATATTTTTAAATAGAATTTTATTAACTTCTAAATAGAAGCCAACTTAATTAGAAAAGGATGGGAGATTTCCATTGCAAGTTTTGCTAATTAGAGACAAGCAATGCTAATCAGCATATTTGAGCAGACCTCTCCAGCCCCATTCATTGCTTACGAGACACGGATTCTGGCCGCTCCTTTGCAACATATGGGGCAGCCTGATACGCTCCCTTTAGCAGGCTTTGGGGCAAATCCTGCCCCCTCCCACAGGGCAGCAATGGTCTTGCACACAGCTAAGGGCAAAATGAGACTATATCCTGCTTGGAGCGTAAGGCAAAGCTGTATGGGAATGCTGTTTGTGCAGATGCTACACTGACCTATGCATGGGGCAGTGGTGAGCAGAAGCAGGGTCAAACAACCCCTCGTTTTGCAGATTAATGTGGTTAAAATGCAGGAAAGTCAGGTCCTCTTCCATAAGAGACCAATCCAAGAAGTGTAACTCACGTGATGGTGAGGAGAGGACTCATGGTTTGCAGACCATATAAAGCTTTTTGCTCGATTTTTTCCTCCTTTTTAACTTTGTTGACACAGTCAGCCTTTTGACAAGTGTCACAAACTCTTCAAAATAAAGCATCTTCTATGCCCAAGCAAACATTAATCAACACAATTCACCATTTTAATCATGGTAACCACTTTCAAAAATACATTTTAGTTTTAGTGCTTTGAGTGGGATTTAAGTAGTAACTAAATATATGCTTATGTATTTTCCTGAAGAGAAGTTCCACTGAAGCAAACCTTACTTCTTAATATTTAAACCTGCTTGATTTCAGCAACATCATGAGCCCAGAGCAAGGGGTGGCCTGTGCACTGCTGCACGCTGCAAGGGTAGCACAGGAGGAAAGACCAAGACCAGGCTCAGGAATCCCTCACTAGCATATGTGCCTCACCTGAGATGTTGAGGATGAAAAGCCAGTATAACCCCAATTTCCTGCTGCAGTCTATCACCACTTCTATCACCACTCCTAGCCAGTTGTGGGGAGAAACATTCACACTGTGGACCATATTTGGCCACAGTTTCACTCTTAATTAGCAAGAAACTAGATCTCCCCTATTGTACTATGGGATTTGACTGTAAAACAAATCCAAACAAGTAGTAAAAAGAAAAACCTGCAAATTTTGCAAGCAAAATAATGCAAGAAAATAATGAATCGATGCACAATGTTCTGGTGCACAATTGTGTACACAGTTGCCATAATCAGCTATGCAAGTCACGTATGCATACAGTGAGAGACCACATCAGCATCTCTCTATTTATAAATACCTGAAATGCATGTGTACAATTCTGGAAACTGTGCACAGAAATCAGGTTGCAGCTATGTGTGCAGCACAAATGGAAGCATCAGGATTTCAGAAAATCTGACCATTAGTATTGTACGAAAATAAATCCCACGTTTCAGTGTGGACTGCTTTACTTGTGGGATCATGCAGGAGCTTCCTCCTGTCTCAGGTACAAATTCCGTTCCACACTAAGACACAGTAGAGACCAAATTTCATTATTTCTAAATTAATATTTATGGGAAACAGAATGTACCTGCTAACCTAATAGACTAATTGCTCACTATTGATCCTATATGGAAAAAAGTTAGTAACAGCAAACTTCATAGTTCTTGGATCAAAGGACAACAAACATCTGTGTGCCAGTTTAGCATGAAGGCTGTATGAAGAAAGACAGATTCCTAATCATAAACTGCAGCCAAAAGGAGTTTTAACAACAAAACAACATTCAGGGCTATAATTTACTTCTGAATGCAGAGCAACAGGCTGAATAATTTGATTAAATGTAGTTTTGGGGAGTTTATGTGAGGAATGTGGGTTGATTCTGACTAGTGCTATAATATAAAATGACAAAATCTAAGCCAGCTAGAATACATTTTTATGCTGTGTTCAGGGTTTCGTAAAGCCTGCAGGCGGCTGGCTAATGTTTAGCACAACTTTACAAATCTTCACTAGTGTCTGCTCAGCCATTTTATTTCCCTTCTGTCGTATGGCAGGACATGAAAGGTGTCTGAAAATATCATTATCAAACAGTGTTTGAAGAAAACAATAATTGTATGGCTACCATCTAGGTTATTCAGCTTGAGAGACAATCACAGAATCCTGGTACCTAATGAAAATGTTGCATGTTATGGAAAAGTACTGACCTGCTCTGAAAAGTGCTCCAGCAGCATAATGCATGGCCAAGGCATGGACAAGTTGCCTGGCAGTGGTGAAGATGGGTCCTCGCTCAAACACAGAGAAGGAGAGAGGGGTGTGATCTGATGCTATATACAGTTTCAATGAAGCATGAATACTGACAAGGAGATTAACAGGTTGTATTGTTAATTTTCTTAACTTCACTGGCTTGACTAAAGCTCTTGCATGCTCTCTCACTTGTTCAGGCAGTATCAGGGTAGTATCTGAAGTATTGATGGACTGACAAGCGGTTTTGTTTTCTGGAAGATATGTATCAAACAAAGTCTTAATGTAGTAAACAAAGGTGTCTTCCACATACAGCCTAGCTGGTTTGAGCTCAAAGCTGAGGTCATTCACATGAAACACAAAATTCTCTTCCTTGGTAAAAGCAATGCAGAGTTTTATAAAGCAGTTTTCCTTATAGCTTTCCAAATCTTTGTTACAAACAATGAGGTTGTTCACTCTGGACCACTGCATGGTCTCATTTTTCTCTCCTTGGCACAGCAGGACTGCAAAATGGAAATTGGATTTGCTGTACAACTGATTGTCCAGTTGCAAGTCTTCACAATACACTTGGAGACAATGAAATTGTGGGAGGCCTTCCACGGCGTCCCGCTGGAACTCCTGCGACAGGGGTCTCAAGTAGTTGGTGGCTGGGGCCATGTGGAGGAAAACATTGTCTGCTGTGAGACGCAGAAGTTCAGACGACACTTTGTGGTTTGTAATATCATCAAATGCAGCAAGACTTAACTGACTGATGAACATTTTCAGTGACAGGGTCTGCTCTTGACTTCTGGACAGAAGGGAAAAGAAGTTCTGTTACTTCATGTATTTTGAGTTCACCTGGCATCTTGCTTTCTCAAAATGCTATCAGGAGAGATGTTCTCTATAATACATGGGAAACTCATTGTACAAGTCCCGTTAATGTTAATGGGATCTGGCAGCCTTAATCACCACAGTGGGTACCACCCAGCAGGTCTTCTAAGAAATGGGATATTACACATCTATGCCAGGTTTCTCTTTCTTTCTTATCAATCAACAGGATAGTTTGGACAGGAATGTCTCTATATACACAGTAATTCCCTATTGGCTTTGCAACAGAGCCAGATAAAGCAGACAACAAATACAATTTTCTGATAATTCACGTACAGCCTCAGCTGTTACAATATTTTCTGGGAGCCGCTACTGAAAGTTACTATTATGGATAATTCATTTCACATCACATGCAGTGAGTGCCCTCCAATGAAAGCACCACAGCATTTTTATACCGATGGGATTGAGGGCCTCCCCCCCTCCAGTGTTAACTGCCCATTGCCAAGTTTAAGTAGCAAGTGGGCTATTATGTACTGCTGATGACCAGTTTCTTGGGGATTAATACTTAATTACAGCACAACTAAAAACAGTACAACAAATTCCACTCTAATTGTAACAGCACTGCTGGAGGCCAGGCATTCTGCATCTTGGAAATAGGTAGTGTTATAATTGCACTTGAATGGAGCTAAGGACCAGGTTGTGGTGTGTAGGGAAGTCTTCTAAAGAAGAGTGTTATAATCAAGTACAGTTAATTACTGACTGTAAAACTATTTCTACAGCCCTTGCACATCAAGCTTCCTACCAATTTTAGTAGGAGCTTGTATGATTACAGATGGCAGGACCTAGCTAGATACATTTTAAACTGATGAACACACTCAAAATTAATTATGACGGAAGATGTCTTTTTTTAATGAACAACTCAGGACTTCTTTTTGTATCAGACATCTAGTGTTTACCCTAAAGTGACATGACTTTTGATGTTAGATTGTCCTTTTTTAACCGTGATATACAAAGCATAACATATGGTCTAAACATATGCCACAGAGCATGCAGCAGTATTAAACAAAACAAACAGTTAAGCCAAAGTTTGTAAGTCAGTTAATGCTTAGAAACCCAAATGACCTTTCAGCACTGTTTGGCAATGCTTTTTATCATCTTTTATGTGCTTTATGTACCTGTTGAGGTTGATCTCGACGGGTCCTGCTCTTCCTTCTGGGGCCAACGTTATGACTGTTGTTCCACACTGATGGGCAATGTCCACATAAACATAGCCAAAGCCAGTTAAGAACACAATCTAGTGGAGAGAGTTAGAAATGTATGGAATGCTACTGAAATTATTATTTTCAACATCATAATTTGAATTAATCGTATTAATGCCTTCTGGTCGAGATATTTTACTCGAACCGTGATACTGTTCAGGAAAAACAGAAACAGATTTCAATACTTCAGAAAATAACAGCTCTGATACTTTAAGTATTTCAGTTGTACAGCAAGATGAAATTTGCACCTCATCCTTTAACTGTATAACTGAATACATTTTAATAAGAAACAACTTCTCCAGAAATAAGCAAGACGTGCTGGGGAGGGTGGAGGTTATATGAAAAAAGAATAAATAGGAAATTTTAATTTGTAATTTTGAATTAAGGAGAAAGGCATATTCCTGGAGCCCTGCAAAATCCCACCTCCTCCTCTGGAAAACAAACCCCTAAATTAACATTATGTTGCTATGCCCCAGCTCAGAGCTGGTTAGATGAATGGCTGATAGCATGATGCAAAACACACGAAGATGAAAAAATAAGTAAAATTTTGGATTCATGAAGACTTGCTTAACAACTCAACACTTAAAACATTTTTAAGCCATCTAAACTGATTTGGTGAGCACACCTTCACAAGCAAGGTGCTGCCACAAAGAAATGGCAAAAGTCTATTGGAAAGCGTAAAACGTCTGAAATGGCAGGAAAATGGGAACGTGACAACAGGTTTGTGTCTTGCTTACAGATGTGCAAACTTTCATTCTGAACAAGTTGTCCTTAGGAATAAATATTCTACTTAAAGAAATGATGTAGTGGTTTTGGAGCTTAATTCTGCAATATTTCCGTGCAAGTTTTGTGTTTTTCCAGAATATAAAAGATCAAGGTCTTTTTACGTTTGGAAAACTCACAGCAGTCCTTGTTAGAGCAAGCTGGCTTCTGTTTTCTTGTCGGGCTACTGTCAACACAATTGTTTACTAGATTGTAATGACAGAAGCTATAATTTAAAGGAAAGCAAACTCAAGGAATAACACAAAGATAATGGGCTAGCACAGGTAAAATAAACAGTTGTTTGTCTTGAAGAATCTTTACTGCTGTTAACAAGTCACCTGAAGGAAAAGCACTTGGAAGTTTAGTAGAATCAGCACTTAAACTGATTCTCCTTACACTATTTATGATAAACTTGTACAGATAATTTGATGAACAAAATTTAATTATGTCTTATTCTTCTGAGAATTACATAGGAGAATTTCTAATTTCGATACATCAGTTTTAATCCTTGGTTTATCTAAAAGAGATTCGCAATTCTGCATGATGGAATTGGAGAAAAAAGGACATTTACTCAATTTTCAATACACCCTCATTATTCTAAAAAACCCTCGTTGATCTTAAAGATTGGTCATTTTAATTCCAATTTCAGATGATTCTGATGATAAAGATAAATAGCTTAATTTTAGTAAAATTAATAAAATTTTCGTTCTAATAGAATAAGTACCACCTATCTGTGACTAGGTAGAAAGAGTACAAATTACCTAAGATCCTCTAAATCCCAGTTATTTCACAATCTGAACTGAGTTGTATGTGAAGCTATTAGCATATTCCTTATTTACTTATATTTATAGTTTTCTAAGAGAATGACTGACTGAGAAATCCTGGGGAAATTCTCTACATGTAAACCCTAAAACTTCAATAACAGAAGGCTACACTTTTTATTTGAAGAGTTCTTCAAGTAGACAATGATCCCCAAATGTTGTCTTAGCATCTAATTCCTTCTAGGAGCCAGATACTTATAAAGAACCCTGGTCTGGCATAACATTAATGACTGAAATTTGAAACCTTGCATTGCTTGACTGGCTTGCTGAATGAAACTGAACTACTTGCTATATAACATAACACTCAATAATCAAGAGCATTTTGTGATTGGTCCCCAGGGAAAACATCTGAAACTAGTATTTCTTTCAAAGAGCCAAGCAGTTTATGTTGATTCCATGTAAACTAATGACTTCAAAGATGGAAAAAATTCCCATCAAAAAGAATTACTCCAGTCAAGGAAGTTTTCATTTACCTCAAAACAGGAGAAAAATAACAGAAGGAAAGAAAGGGGGGTTTTTGTCTTGTTTTAGAATGACATGTGTAGCCTTCTGTGAAGACACAGAAGGAGAATGACAGTGATGATTCCTACAAGATGTAAAGATAAAAATCCTGTGATAATTAAGTTACCAAATAGAAGGATTTTCCTAGATCCTGTGGGATTCTTTGCTTATAGGGGCCAGAAATTTTCAGGACTGATTTTTCCAGGGAACACCAGGTTGATTAAAAAGAAGTAATAAAATTCAGCACTAGAAAGCCTGTATTTTTGATCTAGCTATTTTTAAAAACAGCCAGTGAAGAAGGTAATCTGTATTCTAAAACTTCCACAGGAAGAGACTTAGGAAGAAGAGCTCCCAAGACTTAAATAAAAAACCCCCAAACCAACCGAAAGGATATGCTTATTGCAGAGGAACAATATACTGTGCAGGTCAGGAAGACAACCACTTATGCTGTGAACTAGGAAATAGTTTATAACAATTTACTTGTGTTCCTTGATTGTTGATGTCCACAAAATCACTCCATTCATTTACTAATTCATCAGATGACATCGCTTTCAGAAGAATGCTGGGCAACAAATCTCTTGTTTTACAATCTGGATAGCTGGAGACTTGATGGTAAAGTTCATGATGAACTGAACATTCAGCTGGAATCTTTCTACAATAAACTTCAAACTTTGGTGTATCTGAAATTTTATAAAATATACAAGATTAGGGCTTTCTAAAACCCGTATTAAATCAAAACTACCTATGCTTACACAAATGAGGAAGTTTGTCTGAAATATTACTAATAAATAAAAACATTACTTTTCTATTGGTTGGAATTTTATGTGTTCGGGTTTTTTTCCTTTTCTTTTTTATGTCATTAAGATGTACACAAATAATGTTCCACTGATCATTACATTAACATACTGTAACTGGAATTTTGGCAATATGTTTTGTGTTACATTTGCAAATCTGAGGAGATGTAAATGTTCCATGGGATTGAACTGATGTCAACAAAACTCCACTGCCTACTAGCTTCCTACAGCCAAGTCACCTTGACAGCTGGAACCAGGGAGACCCAAAAGCCTGGAGCCATGTGAGTTCATACTCCTGACCTCATGATTAGCTCCACTAGCTTCCAGGCTTCAGTATCTTCCAGAGTCTCTCACTTTGAGATAGAACTTTACGAGGGCGTCAAGTTCTTGTTATAACCAAAACACATACTGAACTCAACTTTGTATTGGAGATACAGTAAAATAATTTATACTACAACAGTGCACTGTTTCTAATTACTGCATAGTGCCTACCTTTGAAGTTCTCTTTTACAAGCAATGGAATGGAGCACCTATTGTGGATAATTATACGAGGACTAGGATCTTCTGTAAGTGTTAGGTACGTCACGCCGAGATGCTCTTGGTAAGTCAGTGCTATAGCTCTAAAACAGAAGCAGATATATTTGATTATGCATGATTTGGATGAAATCTTTACATATTATTACTCCGGACAATTAAAACCATTCAAAACCAGCATCTGTAAGATTCTTTATGATCGAGTTCCAATTCCACAGATATTTATATACATTTAGGCAAGTACATATCTCCTCTGAGAATTATATTTAAACAGAAGAACACGTGGAAATAGCACGAAAAACAACGTTAGAGAAGAAATCACTTCATAGAGACTACTCATGAGTTAAATTGAGCACGTGTGTTGGCAAGATGAGAGCCCTAGCCAGCAGAGATTTAGATTTATATTAAAGTAAAAACATGAGATTGTAGGCCCAAATTTTCAACATAAATCTTTAAAATTTTTCAGAAGAATTTGCACGCATACTTCTCTGATACACATGAAAGATATTTTTAACAAACACATAAATTTGTAACTGACTGCTCCCCTGGAATGATCCACAATGCTATCGCCCTTTCAAATGTTAGTGTTATGGATCATCACTACATAAATTTCCAAAATGAAAATAAACTAATTTAGTTCTACTCATTAGCTACATAAAATGTCTTCATACATAAACACAATTTTTTTTTTTCTTGTGCAAATTTATTGGCTATTTCTAAAAAACTTCACTTCATGGGGATTTTAAAAATCCAGTCTGAAAATTTGATTAGGAACATGAGATCCTCTATGCCTGTCTCAGAATTATATGGAATCCTTTCCTTGTTCTTCGCATTTTAAGTTTTTTTTCATCTGAAGTCCGTGTGAGAATCTTTAGTATCCACAATGATAACCTCTTAGACTCTGCAGAGGAACTGTATGAGGGTTTGAATGGTATCAAGCACTTCAGGCAAGCGAAAGATCATATGGCTGGTAATATATACTGATGTAGCTTCTCTAATTTCAGCAGATTGTTGCTTGTTTATACCAGCATAAGCATGAATAGATTCAGATATCAGGTCTGAGAATTAAAGCTGGGCATCTGACAAGTCATTGGACTGTTATTTTTAACTAGCTGGATGCATTTGTTTGTAAGTGGAATGCACATTTGGACATTTCAAGCTTTAAAACTTGGAAATCTTTCCTTGTTGTAGTCTCAAAATAGTTTCATCCCTTTTTTTCTTTTCCTGTTTATCCTCTTATTATTACTAAAATATATTTTTACCTTTTATAAACAAAACCTAACTTTTTGTATTGTATTATTTCACTGTCCTTGAACTCTTAAATTGTTACCCAGAAATTAAGAGACCATAACCTTGAATATAAACTTTTCATGCTCTTATTTTGTACGCATGTAAAAAAATAGCAGCCCATAAATTATAAAAACTGTACAACTTGTACATGGCCATAACATTAAAGCAGTTACAATAAAAGCATCAAAACCATCAAAACGTAACAATTTTTAAATTGAAGTAAGACTTGCCTTTACATACAGGGGGCATGTGTTACTCTGACTTTTGCATTAATCTCTTATGGTTTGTTACTAGCTGAGGCTTTATAGCAACAAGCAAAGTTCATTATTCATGACTGTTCAGCATACAGTACCTGGTACAAAATCCACTTTCACTACAAACCCCTGTGGGGACTGCCACGCTCTGTCTAGGAAACTCGTGTTTAATGACAGCTGGTAGGCTCCACAGCTCACAACTCCCAGTGCAGCCGCCTGGACTGAAACTCAGCTGTATGCGTTTTTCACTAAGAGGTGGCCCTGAAGTTAAGGGACTGGTGTCCGACATCAGGTCCCAGCAGGGCACAGTGCTCAGCGTCTTGCTGGGTGGTGCCCCAGCTGGACTGACGCTGAACACCGTACTGTCTGATGAGTGGAAGTCCTGGAAAGAAAAAAGATGGTGGTAGCACGACATGCTGGCTCCTAACAGGAAGTTTATTCATGTTGACCTTGCACAGAACAGTCTCAAGTAGCCAATTGACCACAACTAGCTAAAGGTTGCACTAAGTCCATTGCATTAAAAGCTATTTGGCCAGATTCTGTCTTCAGGTATACTTATGCAGTTAACTGAGCACAGTTATCTACAGTCCACTCTCAGTTGCACAACATAACTCTACCAAAAGCAACAGTTACATGACTGTAACATAACTGTGAGAAGAAAATCCATTTGTAGACAAAAAACTAAGAATGGATTTTAGCCTCAACATTCTTCCAATTCACCATCTCATTAGACTGCCACAAAATTCGTGATGCACAAACGTAGATACTGATGTGAAGAAAACTAATGCAGAAGGAAAAGAATACAGAAATAGGGAACTTTAAAAATTTGTTTATCTGCCAACTCCTCTAGCAAGTTTGACCCTGAGAATTCTTTCCACATATTTTACTATAAATGTAATCTTCAATAAATATGTATAAATGGTTGATTAAAATGTATTGACCATGCATACATTTTGGTTCCTGTAAGCTAGTTCTTAAATATACTATGTGATTATTAGAAAACCAATATGCATGATTTGATGCAGTTTGCTGAAATACATAAACTTTGGGCATGTCTCTAGTTCTGCAGCTTTGTTCAGATAACTGGAATCTTCCCAAAAGGATAACAAAATTTTTCAGCCTGCCAGGCCAATATACCTCTTTTACACGTGAACTCAGTAAAAATTCTGAGAACAATTTCAACAGCTACTACGGATTACACTGCCTATTTTATAGAAATGGCCATTAGTGCCTGAACAGATGGAGAACAGGCAGAACTTTCTGCAATGGATTATTAGAAAACCAATATGCATGATTTGATGCAGTTTGCTGAAATACATAAACTTTGGGCATGTCTCTAGTTCTGCAGCTTTGTTCAGATAACTGGAATCTTCCCAAAAGGATAACAAAATTTTTCAGCCTGCCAGGCCAATATACCTCTTTTACACGTGAACTCAGTAAAAATTCTGAGAACAATTTCAACAGCTACTACGGATTACACTGCCTATTTTATAGAAATGGCCATTAGTGCCTGAACAGATGGAGAACAGGCAGAACTAATTCTGCAATGTGCAAGAATCTCCTGCTTTGCACAGATTTCTGATCACAGTTAATTATTGGAGTTGAATTTACCCAGGATTCTGTATTTTAAATTAAAATGACGTAAAATACTTTATCATTACTACGTCTAAGGATTTCTGTTCAAGCTCTGCTATATGCAGTTGAGACCATACAAATCTAAACACCCATGTATCGCAGATGACAAACAAAAACAGTTTCCACAGTGCTTTACCTCTTCTCCTGAGTGGGGTTTGGAAATAGAAAGCTGTGGCCTATAATAGATTTGATATGATGTATCATTGATTAATGTTGTCTTATCTTCTATCTGTAGAATTTGTATACCTTGTCGAACCATCGAAGAAATGCAGAATTGACACAACTGTAAAATAATAAAAACTATGATGAGGTCACACACAAAACCACAAAAGGTATTGAACAGAGTGACAGAACTGCCATTTTCTTTTTAACTGTGGAAATCCTGCCTGTATTCATGCACTTCGTAACTGGAGCCACATCACATACTTTTGAAGTTGCATCTGTCAATGTTTTCCAAACAAGACTGAGAATTCATTAATTCTTTTTCCAGCAGATGTTGTATTATCTTGATGAGTTGGGCAGAATGTTTTTGGCAATCTAATTCTTTAAATTATACTTCATATATTGTTTACACTCTCATTATGTTTTACATGTATTAACATAATTAGGGAGGAGCTTTCACACTGCATACATTTGATTGTTTTCATCTGCTACGTGACTTTCTTTTTAAATGATAAAGTTATAAATCATAATAATTTTCTTCTAACCTTTTGATGACCTGGGAAAGCACCGAGTTTTATTTCAGCTTCAACAAAACCTTCTTCGTCCAATGTTACTACTTCCCCATTATCGGCATCCTTCCATTTCGGGGACGTCACATTATGAACCAGTTTAATTGCCACTGATTTGTGCACAGTATTAGTGTTTGCCCAGTATATTCCAACCTGAAAAGCTTCCTGCAAGTGAAAAATGACTGATTATCACTTGTTGACAGTTCCGATACACTTCTACTAGAGTTAAGCATAGTTTCCAGTATGAAGTCAATCTCATTTCCTCCCTTTCTCCCTCTGATACTTTCTATGTGGTACAAGGATAGATGAAACCACAACGCAGATATGGGACTGACCCTCATGGTGGAATCAAGACCAGTCTCACTGAGACATGTTAATAGGCAGACCTTTTGTTTATTAACAGACATACATGGGGGGAAAAAAAGATGGCAAAATGAACAGGAAGTATCAGATTGTCCAATTGGAATTGACAAGCTGCTGTATCAAATTATTTTAATTCTTTCACAAATAAAGAATATTGGGGTTGTAATAAAAAAGCATGTGCATGGCCAAGCTAAGGTATGTGAGAAGATCCATTACATAAAGCTCTGAATTAAGGAAAGCAGGCATCCTAAAGAATCTTCCTTGTTCATAATTCACCATATCTCATTATCAAACCTTTCTTGGTAGCATACGAGCTATGAAACAACTTGACCTAAAACACTCCCAAACCAAACATTCCTTCCAGGCTGTCAGCTTTGCTACTGTGGTCAACACACTTCCCAAGTGACAGGTCGGCAGAGCATGGGCCAAAGTCTGTATTTGGCCTTTATAGCAATTTACTTGGGCTGCTACATTATGCCCATGTTGCGGATTCATTGGCTGAACTGGGAGGAAGGAGAGAAGGCTGCTGAATCAGATGGCATGCAGGTCTTCTTCCTACAGTGTCTCACAAACAATATTTAACTATGCATCTTTAAGACATGTTGTTCTTCAGACATTGCTATCAAGTATGTCATGCTACCCACTCAGTGGCTCAGTCAGCGTGGCAAATTTCTGTTGTTATTTCTGCTCCTCATCATATGACTAATAGACACAGTGACTGGAAAGTGGGAATCATCTGGATTAATAACCATTCTTCAGAATCAGAATGTTTAGCAGAACTGTGCCTGTTAACGTGAATAGCAAAGTTACCTCGAAGTTGGGAGGTATAATTACTTTCCCAGTAGGTACTTGAAGAATGATCTTCTCTCCTTCAAATAGCCAGAGGTCCCACTTGGACTGATTGATAAGCAAAGCCCAGGGCAGGAGTTCTATCAGCAGAGTTTTAACACATGGTTTCCACACTGACAGCTTTACCCGCATTGGGCTATCCCACTGGGAGAGTTGTTCATTGCTGTTCAAAAACAAATAAACAAAAAGAGAAAGTCAAAGGAATAATGAATTCAAGATTACAAATGATAAGCTGTCATTTTCAGAAATTTGCAAGTCTTTTCTGGTTTTGAAATAGAAAAACAATCTCCTCTTACCTTATCATTCTGGAACATACTGAGATGCTGTCGGACAGATCTAGCTACATGTAGGCTATAAAGACATATTTTTAACTTCATAAGCTAAACCTAAATTGGGTCAATTGAAGAAACACCTTAACAAAATTACCACTATCCTTCGGAACTAAACCTGTGACTTTTGTAGTCATAAGACCACTTTTCCATTTTTTTTTTTCTCAGCAACTCCTCCTACAGCAACTCCCTGTTTCTATACTGAAACACACAGCTACTGAATAAACAACGGCCTCTAGAGCTAAAGAAGGTGCTTTTTTTTTTGGTTCCATTTTTTTAATCCTTGCTGACGCAATCTTCTCAGTGTAATCAAGGGCAGTCCCTAGGCTGACCTCACTTTTTTCCCACCTGCAACAGATTCTGCAGCTTACATACAGCAATCATGTAATTACTGAAAACATATTCAATGTTGATCACATACAGTCTTCTTGAACGTGATTTCAGTTTATTTGAAAAGGCAACACAACAACCATGAAGAAGGTTTAGCAAAGAATTACCTGTCTGAATCCTTCCTATTATATGGCCATGCAGGCTGGGGAGGATTAGCAGTGCCATAGAACTCGGACAGTATTTGGTTGACATTGCCACCTGGATAGGATTTAGTCGCTATCTGTTTAATTAGCGTGGTTGAGATAGGGACTGCGCACTCTGATGGATCATCTTCCTCCCTGTCATTGAAAACAGATTCAGTCACTTACACAACAAGATCAAGCATTAGTAGCACTAACATTTTCTTTAATGAAGCCTTCTAAGCGTACTCTGCCGTAGGAACACTCTCAAGGTAATCATGGATGAATCAAGTTACGATGTCTAACACGTTCCTGAGCATTAACTGACATGCATGAATTTGTTATGACACTGTAATGACTTTTGTGTCCGAGACCTCAGAAACTCTTCAGTATTCTCAAAAAACATTTCCAGATCATTTATGAATTTATTTTTCAAAACACAAAAACGTGGACTGCTTAAGCAAACAAATGCCAATGCGCTTAGGATAGTTATATCAAATGTAATATTTCCTACCATATCATTTCAGGCCACATATGCTTGTTCTGTTGTATCTCCTCTGCATATGTCATTGTCTTGGAAAAAATGCACCAGAAATTGAAGTGTAAATTATTCCTTCTTTTCCGTACAAATGAACCATTTTCAAGGAAAGTGAGAATTTTACCTGGCTTGAAATGTCAGGTGGTGTGTAAGATCAGGTTCTATATTTTGCAGTGCTTTCTCCTGTCCTTTCCCTGGAATCACTTGCATTTCATTCAGTCCCAGACTTCTTTTCTCTAAATGTATGATAATTGGGTCTGGAAGATGGCTCCTTACAATGAAAAGAGGGCTGAAAACAATCTACAAAAAGAAAAGAATATACCACTTTAAGGCTAATTTTATTCCAGTATTACAACTGTTGAAACAAGCTATTAATAAATATTTAAAGTGGGTCATTCTGCCCTTAATTTATTATATGACATGTAAGGCATAAACATTTAGATTTCAGAGACATTAAATGTACTTACTAATCGTTGCTGCACATGACAGTTGGGCTCTAAAGTCAAAATTGTGCACCACACATATGTAATTGAACTCTTTGAAGATGGTACCTGTATGCAGAGAGATCAGCAGCATTACACTAAAATTATTTCAGGATGATAACGTTCAACATTTCATCATATCAAATAGAAGTCTAAACGCAAAGTCCCCAGTTCTCTCAGACATTTTTTATGCTATATTCCATATGCCTATTTCTAGTCATACCTGAATGACAGTGCTGTGTTCTGTATGTTTAGAACTTAGACATACGTCTCGGGACCAGTCTTCATCTCCTGTAGCTTTCACACTCAGCTCAGTGAGCTCATTGTCTTCTAGGACATATGAAGGCAACTTCTGCTTGGCTGCAAGGCAGTTGATGTGTTCTTTAACAACGGCCTGTCCATCCTGACTAATGTAATGCTGAACCACTTTCAGTTCAATACTTTCGGAAAGGTAACTACAGACTGTCTGTCTTCCACAGATTAGGATCTAAAACACACAAAAATATGCAGCTCATATATAAACAATTGTGAAAAAGAAAGGTCAAAATTGAATTATAGAGTGAAAACCTGTACAAGAATAATCTCCCTATTTTAGGTTTTCCCAAGCACTGCTGAAGGCAGTGAATGGTAAAACATTATTTTTATTGGCCAAACGTATGTGCAATTTCATAGAAACCTAGGCATTAAAATGCTTGAAATATTGCTAAAGCAGTATCCGGGCTTGAAAGAAACATGTAACATATCCACTTTCGTTCCTACTGAACTCAGCAGTACTGCCCACAGCTGACATAGCTCTGGTTGGATTTTAAGAGTACTGTGATGGTGTCTGAATGCTGAGCCCTTTCTGAGCAGACACAGTGATGTACTTCAGAAGAAAGCTTTCTACTGACACCTTACATTCCCATCACAATCCAGTGATCCAGACCTTTCAGTATGTTTGCTGTTTTAAAGCTTGTAATTCCATTAAATGGCTGTGCCATATTTCTGTATTTAAGTGCACCCACCTAGGAAATGACCAAATTAGACTCAGAGTTGTTGCTGTCCATCACACATGAATTGTTTATCATAGAACATGTGTCTGACTTTTTCTAAGCTATACCAAGGAACAGCATTCCACGTGTATCCCTGCTACAACCATCTTCATTTGCTTTTCATTAATGAGGGCGCACACCATAGCTACAATCTACCAAGCAAAATCTCAGCAGGGCTTTCAGTGATGCCAGGCACTGTTCTTGTCTGATCAGCTGTATTTTAGTTGCGCAACATAAGGCACTCTGCCATATCCATGAGCTGAACATGTTATGTCCACCACATGCTCTGGCTTCCGCCAACGCAGGCAGAATGACTGCAGTGTTATTACAGATCTCTTTACAAAGATAGTATGTGAAAAGTTACTGCACAGCAGCCCATTTTCAAATGTTAATTTGGTCATTACTTCTTTCTCTTTTAACAATAGAAGGGCCTGAATTACAACGCAGAATAAGGTATGAACAATTTCTTAAAAAAAACCCCAGAATTCTGCTTCTCAAGAGCTTAAAATATGCAAGAGATTGTGTAACTTAGCACTGTCAGAACTTATAAACCACGCAAAGGGATGTTTACTGGAACATGTAAAATATGTGGTGGTAATTGAGCTTTTAAATGCTAAGATCCTTACCAAAGCGAAGAAGAGAGTTGTAAAAACTCTCAAAAATGCCCCCAGAAGACTGTTATACTTGGTTTTTTGCAGATCCCAGTAGGAGAGAATAAATAATAAGGTGACTAATTCATTAATACATAACAGTTTAAGTTACTCATGTTATTTTTTCCAAACTGGATCAAATACATACTTGCTTTTGCACTCCATTGAGCTGCTGAACCTTGATAATAAGTGATGCTGTCCGGCCCTTGTACTGAATAGTACGAATAAAGGTCCCTGTATTGTCCACACTGAATGGTTCAGACCACCGCCAGTTTCCCCAGCCTTCAATACAGATGTGTAACAGCTGGAAAGAAAGCAATTACTACTTAAATACATAACTGGGGGAAAAAAAAAGCCTTGCAGTAGGATAGGAATTCCCATGACAGACAAATATTCTTGTGTTTAAAACTCAGCAATGCTAAGCACACCAGTTCTCTGAATGATCCACTCATTCTGTGATTGCAGATACAAACAGAAGAATCAACAATACTGTAAGGTGGCTCTGCATCATGCATTTCTAAAGATTACCTGTGTAACAGTGTATTTAGGATGGTAAAAAACCAGCACACAACTGTTCAGGAAAAAAAGGTTACGTAGACTAGAGAGCATAAAACAGGAAATAAGAGATTTTCTTTACTGCCCTTGAAATTGTTCTAGAAATCCACCCTCTTTATTACCAGCAAGGTGATATGGAGCACAGGTCCAGGCCAGATTTTTGGTCTTCAGAATAAGACAGAAAATTACAAATACTCTTCCCTTCAAAATAAAGAAGGAAGGAAATCTATTTGTACGTATACTTGTATAGCTCGCATATATATGTGTGTTAAATGTAGAACTTAGCATATTGCTGAGAGATGGGAAACATTTCATTTCTTACACAAATGTGGTGGCAAGTTCAAGCTTGACTGCATGAGAAGAAATTTAACTGCATAATTATACTCCCTGTGTGATTTATTCCGGAAAAGGAGTGGCTTTTTTCCAGTTTAACTTAAATCACTTCCAGAGCAATATAGTCTTTCATCATTTGAAGAGCCTTTCATCCATTTACCCACCATACGCACTTACCTCTATCCCATGGAGATTCTTTAAGCCAGAGTAGTGAAAATTGGTACTGTTCCATGTAGGTCAATGAAGTTACATAAATTTACGCCAGCTGAAGATCTGGCTATTTAGCTCTGTATAGATCTTTTGTGGCTGTGCAAACTTAAGAATGTGAGTTATATATAAGGGATCAAAGCAATAAGCATTCTGGGTAAAATTTATTCTTTGCAGAGGGCCAGCACAGAGCCTAAGCATCACTTAAGTCCTTTAAAACAGTTATATAAAGGCCTTGTGGGAATTCTCTCTTGAGGGTTGAATTTCACCCTGATTTTGGACATCTGTCATTAATTAATTTAAGTAATTGAGAACAGGATCAGGCCCAAAGTTTGATTATTTACACTAGCAAAAATTGAAACTTGTAAATATTATGTTCTCCCATGATTTGTTTCCAGAAAGAGATAGCACTGGCCATGGGTCTGGCCAGTTGGACTTAGTGAATGGCTGGATGTTGGGTTTTCTTCATTGTTTTAAGAAACAACCGCCGCAACAACTTTCAAAGATATTACAACTCAGTAGCCTGTTTGCAATTTGTGGTATCCTCAGCACAAGTTACACACAGAACAATAACATCCATTCAGTGGGTGGCTTTTGAATTTGCAAGGGTGATGACTGTTGCATTCAGATTCAAATTAGTTTTATGCTGGAAGCACAAAGGCTAATATGTGCCAGCGTGCACATGGGCATGCATCTGGATGTGCACATGCGTGGGCACAGCTTTATATTCAAGAATACATTGAGGGAAGCTGTACACTAGGACACTCAAACTCATAAACAAACACGTCGCTTTGATTCTTAAGTATTAGTTACAGAAAAGAAAAACCAAACCAAAACAAAAAAATCCAACTGCAGTGGCTGGAATCACTTCAGTTTCTTACAGAGGCAGCTGGGAATAAATCTCATCACATATGAAAACTAAGAGAAACAAGAAAACTGTTTACTTTGGAGAGACTGGTAGCTGGAAATGACAGCCAAATAATGAGAAAAGGTACTAAGTGGTCAGTCTCAGCTAGAAGGCACACAAAATACAGTGTGCTCCAAAGACAGATGTCCTATAAATGCCATAATTGATAATTAGTATTTGTATGTAGCTCCAACATCAGGATGTCTCCCACCCTGTATAAAGAGCTTTGCTCACGAGTTGAATGTTCCCAAGGAACATGCTGTCAGCTTTCCCTGAGCAGTCATTAGCTCCCAAATGCTGCCTTACTAATTTTCTTTATAGCACAAAGATTAGTCTCCATTTAACTTCATGGTTGAGAAAGAAAAATAAAAAGAGCTATTATCATATATTGGCAAGTTCTCATTTTATAAACATACTATTTGTATACTGGTAAATGCTACATACAAAGGAAACAGCCTTTGTAAGTTATTTTAAAGATATCTAATATATTTCTATTAATGACGTAATAATATAAGAATTCGGTACTGCATAAGTTTATTTTTGAGCCAAGAAACTGCATTCCATGAAACACAAAGG
>NW_008794963.1:4680408-4706895 GCF_000699145.1 Aptenodytes forsteri | reverse complement strand
ACTTCAATTTTTATTTTTGAGCCAAGAAACTGCATTCCATGAAAATACAAAGGGATCTCTGGGTGAATCAGTTATTAAAATGTGAGATTTCTGGAAAACATGGCTAGAAGTAATTAGCAAATGACACTAAGTGATACAGAGATATATGGCAGGAAATAAAAATTGAAGTAATTTTAGAAAATTAAGTAATCAGGTGTTAACATTATTTTAGCAGAAGACATCATAATAGATGGTGTTAGATACTCAAGAAGGCAGAGCTCTAATGTTATAAAACTGACCTAATACTACAGATTGATGGTAATTGCCATGTAACTCCTTTCCATTTATCAAGCTTTAAGTAAATTCTAAGTATTTATCAGACACTCTGCTTAAAAAAAAAAATCAACAAATATAGCTATGTATGGTACATATATTAGGAGAAAAGAGAAGTCATTGCAAAAAGGTACAAAAAATATTCAGTGAACCTCAAAAGCATTCTAACAAATATAATCCAGTGATAAGTGGCAATTTATAGCTCAGAGAGAATTTAAAACAGACTATCTATTGTATATGTGAAGATAGGCACTCACTTGTGTAACCATTTGATTTATGCATTTTCTGTTAGGGAAACATATCAACAGATAACACAGAGTTTTTTGTTTTGTCTAGAGTTTGCTGGGGTTTGGATTTGTAATTCTGAGCCATTATGGATTTCTGTTTTGAGAGGGAAAGAAATTGCCTTCAGGGAGGCAGACTAAGATGAAGCTGCTCCTACTAGAGCGAATGGCTAGAAAAGCTGTATTCTTTATCACGTCTCTTCACAGAATGTTTCTATGCACTCCTCAAAATTTATTTAGGTTTTCAGCTAGATGTGTGAGTGAAGGATACGATCTGAGTAAATAAAGCTAAGTGTCATATGACAAGCCATGAAGACTAAAATGGGGGATTAAAAATGAGACTAAGAATGGAGCCTGTCCAGAAAAGGCAGCATTTTCCAGCTGTATAAGTAATTTAAAGCTTGTGCCCTCAAAATGCTTAGTGATACAAATTTGATTTCTGCTTTGCTTGTAGATCCACCAAAGTTAACTTGGTTTCACTGTAGTTAGATTATATCTGTCTTCTAAGTGAAACTAGAAAATGCTTTTTGGGAAGAATAAGGGTTATTGCTCTCAACTCTGAGAGACTGGGAGGAATCAAGTGAGGACCTGGTTAATGGTGTGGAAGCAGTTGGTTGTTTTAAAAGATATGAGATAGTAAAATAAAAGCTATGATGATGCAGCAGCACGGAGGAAATGGAGACCTGGAGATGGCAGCTGAATTCTAAGACTTGAAGCTAAAGCTGTTTTTAATTGAAAAATTAAAGAAGGATGATCGGTATTTTTTGGCTGTGTTTTCAGGATACAAGGCGGGCCCTGACTAGGATTAGGACTTACAACAATAAAACCAATTAGTATTTGGGAAAACAGTGAATGAAATGTTCATTCTTCACACTGTCAGCTGCAGCAGCCACCAAAACAGTTTGAATTTCAGTTTGGCTTCATTTTCTCATGGGACCTGGGAGGTCTGACCAGTTCTACACCATTGTCCCTTGCAAGACAGAAGGCTAGTACGGAGCATGGGAGAAAGCAATTTCCATCACCCCCACGCTGACTAGTAGAAAAAAGGTAACACTTGGCAGATAAACTCTGACCCTCAGGAGCTCCTGGAGGTGTTGAAAACCTCAACTCAACCTGCAAAAGCAGGCCTGAATGTCGCAGGTACAAACTAGCTCTATACACTGTGGAAAAGAAGAGTCTTTTGGTTAAGGAACAGTAACCAAATTATGAGGGTTCATGTGATTCATGGGTAATATCAGTCCTTATCTGCCCCAGGTATTACCTAGAAAGTCAATGATATATAATATAATATAACTACTGATTTAGAATGCAGGTCCCCAAAGGAAAACAACAATACATTTCTCACTACTTGAACAGTGTAAAATAACATAAAGCTTTTTTTTTTTTGCCTGATGATGTTCTGTAAATGACCTGGGGAGGATTATGTAGAGTACAAAAGGTTGTGCAGAGAATCTGTAACACCCCTAAACAAGAGAACAGGAAAATATCCCAATAATAACTGATATGTAAGTCACAGTTTCTAAGTTGGAACCCACAGAGTACTGTATATCATCTTACACTTTATATAACCCAATACCTGAAAGAATGGCAACTTGGAAATAAATAACAATGAATTATGATCCTGCTGGAGATGCAACATAAATTAAAATTTGGCTTCAATCTTTTTTTGTAGGAGAACAAGGAGGAGGTTCTTAAAGCTACTTCCAAATCTACAACTGCCTTTAAAAATTATGTTTATAAAATTCTAGCAGAAGTTGTGCTTTGCAGGCACACTATTTAAAATAAGGGAAGAAAAACTTTAAATGGATTCCAGTGAAGGTATTACCAATATACTAACCACTACTAATATCTATTCAAGAATTTATAAGTGTATGTTCAGAAGAACAGAAAAGCAAATGATAGAGATATTTTCCCTCAGATTCTATATAAGTAGCAATAAAGTGGCACATAGCTGTTTCAGGCGTATTTACCTTCTTTGATAAGAAATAAATCTATTTTGTTTATAACCAGTAACTTGGCCACATTCTCATTGAAGTCATTGCCCAAATCAGCACAGGAACTGATTTTTACCCACTACACCTGCTGCTTCAAGTTAAGGATGGTGAAAAGTGAAAAAAGGCTGTTATTATATGGGAGAAGACTCTGGAGAAAGGTTTGGGAGCTGCTACTTTAAATGCAGACTTCCCCATGCAACATTATATTTTGCATAGAAAGCAAAATAATGAATTTAGATCCATTATTCTTTGCTTCTTCAGAGGACTCTGCTGAAGTTTGAGCATAGGGAAAATAACTAGTAATAACTAGCATGTTATAGAAGATTTTTGCTGTTTATTCACAAGCAAACAATCTCTGCAGAATACATTCAGGGGACTCTCACATGAATAGCTGGTTTTTACATTTGCTATGATCCCTAGTGGGACCCTCTGACTGCCTACTGTCTTGCAAGACAGAATTCCTTAACTCTGAGTAAATTGCTAGGAAGATCTGATCTCTTCTAACTTCAGAGTTTCACCCTATGTATCATATGCTCCAGTTCTTCTCCTAAAAAACACAGCTGTCTTGGAGAGAAACATGACTTTTGACATAACTGGGGCCCATCCCACAAAGCAACTTGAAGATCAAGATAAGGAGCGCAGACTGGATCCAATAATAACGTAGGAACCAGTGTTGTTTGTAGAGCACAGGAGTGATGTAGCTTCTTTTCCCTTTTAATGATATCTAACAGACCTCTAACTTTCATTAAAATCTGCAAAAGGAACTTACAAGGTCTGGCAACTTTTGCTAGAATTGCTTAAAGCCTCAAATATCATCAGTTTTGGACCTACCCCAACTCTGAAAGGGACTATATAGTTGGGGGTATCTTATCCCTACGGAAGGTCAAAACCTCATGAAATCTGAGGAAAACATGGGGGATGGAGCAGAGTAGAAGAGCGAGCATCGGACCTCAGACTTATTACTGAAATATTAGCCAATCTAGCGAGACTTGCAGGAATCAGAATGAAAGTTAAAAGGGAAAGGTTAGGTTCCCTGAAATGTAGAAGATCCGGGCTGGGAGAAAATGAAGGAAGGAAGGAGCTTTAAGTTAAGCCAAACAGTTGGAGGGACACCATCAATACCTGATAAATCCAAATCCTTGGTATGCTATAGCTGTTTTCATAACATGAAAAAGTTGAACAATTTTTAATTATAGCCTATAGTAGCTTCGTTAATATTAAAACCAATTCTAAATGTAAATAAAGCATTATATAATAATTCAAATGGGTAATTACCGCATCTTTCACTATGCTTAATTAGCAAAAGAAAAACGGAGAATTTTATTGATGTGAATGTGAAAGAAATACAATCCTTTTAAAACTATTTATTTTCATTTAACTGAACTGCCTTGCCATACTAAAAAAACATTTTGCAGAGGTTAAATAAAGTATTTCATGGCAACCGCTGCTTCTTAGTGCCTGTGTAACAAGAAACATGAGCCAGCCAAAGTTGTGCAAGTTGGTTTTCTTTCCCAGTAAGAGAATGTGGTATCTAAGACCTTGTCCTAACTCATTTTATCCCCAAGAGTAAGTCAAGTAAGTCAAGTATGAACTAATGCCTGGAGGGAAGTCCCTGACTCCAGAAGTATGGATTATTTCACATTTATCTTACAATCTGCTCTCAGAGTTCTTAAAATTCACTAACTTGGCAAGTTGGGAATTATCATGAGAAATGAAATAATTTCATAACTATGAAGTCATCTAGCATTCCATGAATATGACACTTGGAGGGTTTGTCCATGCTTGGGCATTATTCTGACCTTTGGATAATAAGCTGTTAGATAGTTTTGCATGGAAACAATTAGAAAAGTGCCATAGCATAATAGGGACAACCTGATGTCTTAATTGAGTCGTCATTTTCATTTCAAGGATTTGTATTAATCACTGAAAAAATTTACATGACAACATTTGTAATAATATTTAAACAAACTTATTTCGTATGATCTAAAATGGCAAAGGATTGTGCTGTTTAGACTGTTTAGATGAACTGCCTTTCTGAAGCATGCTAAACTTACAGTGATTTGTATTTAACATTAACCAAATGAACAAGGCTTATAGATGGATGCCAAGATTCTCCGACCTTTGTAAAGAAAATTTGCTTCTATCTCAACAGTGTGTGGAAAGCCTGTGCTTCCATATGTTTTCAGTGAAATTACCTCAGTGCTATTTTTTAGTCTCTAAATTTCCCAGCAAGAGATGGCTGTTGAAAAACATTAAAAGAGCAGAAATGTTCTTGAAATTATTCCAAAGGCTGGGACAAGGGAGGTATAGCCCCCCTACTAGAAGAGCCTGCTGGCCAGCAATGTGGTTGAGTCAGGAGGAGTGAGCTGTTAGCTTCACCATCTCCTGGGACATGGGAATCCAACATGACACTCCTGACTGTTTATCAGCCCAATTCTTCAGTGAATCTGAATCTGATCGGAGCAAAACAGAACGGGGAAACCCTTTGACATCACCAACTTTCAGCTGAAGAATGAATATCTGAAAAATGAATCTGAAGTTCCTACTGTCACCTCACCCGCTCCCTTATGTGTGATTTGGTTCTCTGCTGGACTTCTCCACCTTTCATCCTGCACTTTTATGTTTCATTTAATAAGAAACTTACATAGCGGCCACGAAAACAGAATGTTTTGCACAGCTCAAGTCTGTGACTGAAAGGACAAGATAAAGATAAATGTTTTAATATTTAAGTTCTCCAGGTGTTGCATGGCTAATGCCATATATTGTGCTGGTGATCTTCAGCAGTTTGGCTGCAACTGACAGAAATTATGAGTAACAGGCTGCAATTTTAACTCTTCTACTTTTCACTTTGCTTGAGATAAACCTCATTTTCAAAACTCTTTCCAGTTTGCACCATTATTGGAAGTACACCATTATTAGAAATACACCATAACCAGATCTATCTAGAATGATGGTCAAAAAGAGGATTCTCTCAACTGAATAATTTTATATAAGTAACCAGAAAATGGATAAGAAAAATTGTTAAGAGGAAAGCCTTACTTAGTTCTGGTTTTATTTATAATTGCTTTAAGCATTTCCTTCTTTTTCCATGTGTTTATGAAGAGGTTTAAATGATTTTTTGGGTGGTTGCTACAAAAGCAAGTGATAATTGATTATGAAATATGGGTCACATTTAGCTAGCTTTCTACAAGCCTGGTTGTTCTTTCTCCCTCACACAACCAGAGGGAGTTACGTCAATCATAACCCAGGTGCGAGTACTGTCACTTGATGAGTGGGGATCCTGTCTCGCAATCTGACACTTGCCCAATTGCACAGAGCGTAGTCACCCATTTGGGTTGCTCACCCATGGGCTGGGGCATCACAGGCGTTTTGCTTGTATGAGAAAACATATGTCCTTTTTGAAAAGGTGACGAGGGACATACAGTACTCCAGTGTCTCTAAGCCTCCAAAGGTCCCCCTCTGCGCACTCCTACACCAGTGCACACCATTTATAACAACAACTCTGTCGCTGGGGTGAGACGGTCCTTTATTAGCCTGCCTTCCTCTTAACTTACGCCTTGACTTCAGTGTCAACTGCAACTGTTTACTCTGGCTGAATTTGCTCTGCACAGATTACTGCATTCATGTAAAATTCAGTAGTTTTGCATATCCACCCACTGACATATGAACGCAAAACATAGTAAATTTGCCATCTCTACTTCCCAGTGAAACTTGAAACTTGTCAGCAGTGAAAGTGGGCACAGCTCCTGTTTAGAATTACCATCCAAATTTCACCTTCTTTCTCACATGCTAAGGCTGGTATTTTCCAGGGCTCTAGAGGAGCTAGGAACCCCCATCCACTACACTTCTCCTAGGATCTGTAAAAATTTTAGTAACTCTTCAGCACAGGACTGCTGCTTAGCAAGTGGGGTGGCATAGGTCTCCAGTCTCCCACTCAGCAGGAGCTGGGTATATATATTAAAAAGAGAGAAGAATGGCTTTGCTGTCTCATAAACACTTCTTTTAAATTCTTGCCCTATCTTGAATCAAGATGAAAAGTTCATTTTCAGCACCACTCAAGAAAACCAACAACATGGTTTCATTGAAATATTTCCTGTTGATAACTTTAAAATATTTTATTTCAGTTTCAGTGTTTATCCTTAAAAAAACACCCAAGAAACAGAAACTGCATTATTTAAACTCTGTAAGTGGGGTGTTTCTAAAATTTCAAATCTTTTCTAACGTAAGCACATGCTGAGTTGAGAGATTTGTCCAGTTTGACCCTGTTCTGCAAACAATTTCAGTGAACAGATGCTTCTGGTAAGAACAATTCATTAAAAAAATTCCCCAAACTTCTAATGTACATCACAGAAAACAGACACTGGTCACTTAGTTATAAAAACCTGGCAAGCAATCTTCTTTTGCTTTTTTTCAGAAGCTTCAGTTTCCACAACCGCTCAGTTTTACAGAAAGCGGTCGTGCACATCCAGTTCTACCCTCAAGTAACTTCTAAACACGTCTGGCTTTCCTCACTCTTTGTTTACCTTTTCTCTCTGATGCAGCCTCAGTGTGTGGCTCCTGAAAGAACTGGAGCATTAGAGATAGTCGAGACCATAGAGAAAACCGAAGAATCAATGCATAAAGCTACCAGTCAGCTTTAGCAATTGCTGCATTCGAAGGGCTATTTCTGACATACCTGTGGGGACTTGTGAGAACGCCAGCTGTACTGGTGACTGTGGAGACTAGCCAGCAAAATATTTTCATCAGTATCCACCTGGCCAAACCGCAGTGTCTCTTGTGTGTCATTACAGATCACAAAATGGCTGAAGACCAACTCCTCTGCCTCAGGGCATTGGTTCTGAAAGGAAAGGGATATGAAAGCCAGTAAGCATCAAATTAATTGCAAGACATTTGGCAGCTGTCTGCCCAGTGGCGACTGTTACAACACAGAAATGCTTCAAGATCTCTTGCCATTAGCTTTGGTCTCATAGTACTCTCTGCAAAAACTAGTGTTTGGGTTCACAAAATATATTCTAAGACTCACCATATTTTACTTTATGTTTCTGTAATGCAAATCTTAAAGATTTAAAACTACAATAAAACCTAGATTTCCTAACTTACATAAAAGACTTCAACAAAATTAAATTCAGTTGGAAATGACACATCACATAGGGCAGGTGGGGCACTACAGGCTGAGCAGAGAGGCATGAAGAGGTTTCTTCATGCTTGACAACAGATCTCTCAGGCCAACAGGCTGCACTCCCTCTTCCCCAGCTGCTGCTTCTACTTTGAAATGTTGCTGTGGGTCAGCAGCAGAAGACCCTCTCTCTCCTGATACCACAACACTTAAAAAAATAACTAAAGAAAAAGCAGGAGACACGGGGAGAGTATTTTCACAGCTCCACGAGGCTAGTTTGAATATGCATCATGGAATTTGACAGTCTAATAGGAAAAAATCAAAAACTATCACGGGTTTTAAAAGCATTTTAGATTTTACAATACTTTTTCTCCTGCCTGCAGCATCCTTCCATCCCTCTCTTTCTGCTTTTCATCTTGCTGCTTGTCACTCGACACAATGGGACTATATGATAGTCAAAAATTACCAGAGCTACAGCTCTTCCATCCCTGAAGGCACAAACTATAATCCCCTATACAGGAGAGGCCAAAGTGTGACTGACAATTTGATTTGGAGATCATCTCTCATATATTTCTGTCCTAGTCACTACTGGGCTGGCACCTTCCACTTACAAGCAACTATCTAGCAACCGTAACAATTACTCCAAGAAAACAACAGTTGGATAGTCTTCATGCAATTTAATGGGTATAACACAAAGAATTCATCTTCTTGTGCTTTTCATTACCTCTTTTTGACCCATCTTTCCTAGCACACACTTTTGACAATGCTTTATTGTTGGTTGGTTCCCTTCTCTCCACAATATAGCCCAGCTGCTCTTTTCTCATCCTTTCTTCCCGTGACATCTTCTCTAACTTACGGGACCTCCATGGTCTTTGAGAGCTGATTCTCTTTCCCCTCCTTGCTCTCTCAGAGGACCTTTTAAACAGACATAATGAAGCTAGCACCTCCTCTGTCTATGATCATATGGGTCTCTAGTTCTTTGATAACAATGTGCCTGGAAGCCTGCAGAAATTCAGAGATCAAACAAGAGAAAGAGAAAAATATTTCCTCATAGATCCCTGTGGATCCTTAGTTATCCATGAAAAACAGTTCGGTACATTGCTTGTAGCACATTGCTGGGTGATACACGTGGAACAGATTTTCTGAAAAGCAAAGTGTACAAGGTATGTCCAATTAGCATCCTTGAATGCATGTTCACTACTGTTATTAACTTCAGAAGAACCTAAGGTGCAGGTTGCGAATCCGTTTGTGACAATGTCAGAATGATTGGCTGGGAGTGTTTGTGCAAAAAATTATTCACCCTAGGCGTATTTAAGCATGAGAATATTTAGATTAAAGCTTCTCTCCAAATCTCATGAATTCTTCTGCATAAGATCAGGTATCTTCTGTGAAACAAGAGTCAGGCAAGCATAACCAAAATCTCACTTTTTCAAAGCAGTAAAACTCATTACAGAGCAGTATGTCTGTATCGCATTCAGTAGCAGATCTGGGTATGCTAAAGGCTGACATTTACAGTGCCACTTCAGAGTGCAGAGTTTATTTTGGCATTTTCTAGTGGTGGATCTATGACTTTTTACTGTCAAGCTGCCATACCCACATCCATAAGTCTTTTTTCAAAGCAGTAAAACTCATTACAGAGCAGTATGTCTGTATCGCATTCAGTAGCAGATCTGGGTATGCTAAAGGCTGACATTTACAGTGCCACTTCAGAGTGCAGAGTTTATTTTGGCATTTTCTAGTGGTGGATCTATGACTTTTTCCTGTCAAGCTGCCATACCCACATACCCATAAGTCTACCACAAATATATATATTTTCCTGTTACAGCTTTGCAAAATGTTCTTTTTAAAAGGGAGGATTTACTATCCACAGAGCTCAGCATGTTGTTATAGTCAAACCTAGATATAACCCCAGGGGAATTTAAGAAATTTTTTTTTTACTCCAATACATTTTCTTGCTGATTATGCACAGACTGGAAGAATAACATCAGAAGACGAAGAACTTCCTTCTTTTTACCTGACTGACTAACTTAGTTTCAAGTAAGTTAACCCAAACTGTAGGTTCTTGCATTTTCCGGAGGGAAAAGAGAATCTAGCAAGTTTCTGGCATGCATAGAACTCCTAAATTGTACTGGGGAATGTTATCCCATCAGGGATTATTAATAGACTTGCACACATTTTGGTGCTGATGAATGTCTGCCATTAATCATCAGTCTTAAATGCTAGATTCGCTACTAGAACCCACTGCTTTTAACAGCGACGCTTCTCAAAGTTAAGCAAAAGAGGTATTTTAAGCTCAATTTTGTAACAGTTCCAAAGTTTTAACCAAAGAAACACCAAGATTTGTATAATAAGGCATTGCTCCATGCTGCCTGGCTTAAGAGAGAGCTACTGATGCCTCAAGTCTTGATAATAACAGCTGACGAAAGGATCATCAAGGAAGTTTGGGGATGCTTTAGCTCAATATGGCAACTATGCACTGTACAGGCAGGGTTCTAGGCAACTCTTATTCTCCTTGCAGTAAATGCAGGAGATTTTTCCCAGAGTACCTCCCATGCTTCTCAGTCCTTGGGGAGCCACAGCAGCTCCCTGCACCCATCACAGGGAACTGGATCCCAAATTCGCTGCTGAAGTCTGACAGCAGAAGCTTCTAGGGTAAACAGAAAGGGACCAAAAAAAAAAAAACAAATAGCAAAAGGATGGAGTGAGGAAATCTTGATTGATAAAAGAGAGTGTAGAGAAACCAGACATAATAAAAACAAATAGAACTGGGCCATTTGTGTGGCAATGATACTGAAGGGCTGAATGATGACTCCAGGAGCTGAAAACACCTAAGTGTGGATTAGGAAAAAAATTCCCTCTCTGAATTAAAACAGCAAATCAAAAGAATCAGCAAAAGATCAACAGCCTGAATCAGATACAGATTAGGGTCAGTTCCTGGGGGACAATTTCCTGCCCTTCTTTAGATCATTTTTCAGCTGTTCTTTTCTCTCAGAGAGGCCTGGAAAGTGTCTCTCCTTTATTGGGCTTTCAAATATTTTGTGAATTCTATTCAGAGAGGGGAAAAACATCCCATATAATACTAGTCACCAGGCTTTCCCTGTCTCAGGACTTTCTGCTCACGTCTCAGCTCATAGCTATTTCAAAGCATTTCTGGATCTGGAAAAGAAAAACCATAAAAGCCTAGGCCTCTTTATATACACAAAGTTATTTTCTGCGTGCTTCACAAGCTACTGAAGACCTGTGCAAGCCTTCTCTCTCTCACACACGCACACGTACACACACCCTCTATCTCTCTAGTATCTAGTGATGTTTTTTGAACAGCAAGTCTTTAACAATTTCTTATCTCCCTCAAAGTTCCTCTGAGAGAAAAGAACATTTTCCTTCTGATTGTTTAAACTTCATTCTCATGGCAGTATCCTGACATTATCAGCTAGAAAATTAAATTGAAGCTACATGCAAGTTTTCTGTACTCTTTTCCTTTGTTCTTTGTGCTTATGTTAGAAAGATGGGGAAACTACTGTGATCAGAGATGTCATTCTGACTGATCCCAGCTCATTAAGAAAACTTATGCAACTGCCAACAGAAAGGTTAAGCACCACGTGGACCTCAAGGAAAAGAAGTTCTAATGGTTTAAACCAGGTTTAAAACAGGAGCTTTTATAACTTCTGAGGGGTTTAGGAAAACATTTGCAGTGCAAGACCACAAAGGAATAGTTTTTTTTCCCAGGAATACTCACTCAGTACCATACCTGGGGAGCTGTTTTCTCAGCTGACCCCGTGTCTCTAGATATCACAAAGCACTAATGCTATAAAACAATTTGTGAAGGCTTAAATGCCCAAATAAAGGGGAAAAAACCAACCAGCCATGTATATTCACAGGAGACATGCATTTTCTATCTCACTTGATACTCTGTATGTTATTATTAAATAATAAAACTAAATTAATAACAATCTTGAAGTTCCCTGTCCAGTTATTTGACTATTAAAACCATTACTTTAGTTTTGCATTTAGATGGGCATTAGCCTGTTACTGCTCGTATTTAAACAGGGATTTCAGATCAGACAGTGAAATATGTCAAAAGGGGAAACTTTTTAAAAAGTGCTAATCCTCTCAGATTTTCAGCATGTGACTTAGAAGTATAAAGCAAATTGTACGCCTGGTGTTTTTTAGGCTTAATCTACTTTCAAAATGTTCATCATTACTTAAACAAAAAGAAAAAATCAGTCCATATCTAGGAAACAAAGACACTGACAGAGGCTTCTGTTAATCCTGAACTCTTGACCTAAAGGTGCAGGGCCAGATTGTTTCATGCTTCATCTGTCTGTCCACTGACTACAACATCACTTGTTTCAGGTATTAATCCAGTAAAAAATATGTGGAGAATTCAAATAACCTTTTCCTTATTAAATTCATGCTTCTAGTTGGCAGCATTTATATTGTATTTTGTGTGAACAGCAAACATCAAGCAATGCTTATCATTGTGAAATTCATTCCCTCCCCGTGCAGTGCGTGCCACCTCTCCAATCTGGAGGTAAAGCCACATACGAAACATCTTGGTAACAATTAATTTAATAAGCTGTTTTGAATCCACTTGTGTGTTAACTGTTCCCTAATTTCAAAGCGATGCAAGTTTTTAATCTCGAATACTCAGGGCTAGATACCCACCACATCAGAATATGGTGGCAAGTACCCTTGACATGAGAGGAAACGAGAAAATTACAGCAACAATTACAGAAGTATATCCTCCCGTGGCTCATGTTAACATTGCCAAATCCATGTATAAATCAGTACCAACTATTCATAGAATGTACCTGTCAGCAATATACTATGCGACATATGGCTCTACTTAATCAAATATACAATTCCATTTTTTCAACTCAGAATATTCCTTCAAGGCACAGAGTAGTCAGTCAGTCATTCACACTGTGATGTGGTTTAAAACATTTAAATATTTATGCACCATATTTTATTTATATGTGTAGCTATGTCTGAGAGATCTTTTTCTTTTCCATCCTAAGAGGAAACTGACCTTTCTGAAGGCCATTTTTTCAAGGCACAGAGTAGTCAGTCAGTCATTCACACTATGATGTGGTTTAAAACATTTAAATATTTATGCACCATATTTTATTTATATGTGTAGCTATGTAGAGATCTTTTTCTTTTCCATCCTAAGAGGAAACTGACCTTTCTGAAGGCCATTGCAGTAGTGTTGCCACACATGTCTTAGATGAGGGACTAGTACTAGGTTTAAACAGCCTGTCAAGGACTCTCTTATACTTTCTATGTTTGTTTTTTATTAAAAGCATTGTTCAAAATATGACAAAAACCAGAAATTGGAGCTACAAAGATTTTTGTTCACATTGATATTTGAGCCAGCTGTAAAGATTTAAATCACACTAGATCTTGTTTTATGAATGTCCTTTTGCAACAAGAAAACCATGGAATGCCCTTAAAAAAGAATTTTTTGATATAAAACAGATGTTTTATCCTTTTTTGGGGGCTTTGTTATTGTAGTGCCATGATAGGTAATTAATTCCCAGGCTCCACATAGGTCTTCAGGCAGATGAAGAGAATGATTTGATTTCAAGGCTATAGTGGAGTAAGGGAATTACAGGCCTTCGAGGGGTCATTGCAGAAGCAAGGTTCCTTACGCTGGGACTGGCTTCAGCCATTAATGCTACTTGCTCAGAATGTAATGTGAAACTAGTGTTGAACTTCAATAAGGATAGAAGTAGTAGCTGGAAACAATATGCTCTACCGCTCAGACTGAGCTGTGCTTACATATCATGCATCACATCTTTTCATAAATTAACGGAATATTATGCATTTCAAGACCAAGATTCTGATTATTCTGATATAAATCCATGTAGTTTCACTGAAACTCAAGCAGTTCTGGCTACATTTACCTTTACGTATAGCACTCATTGTCTCCTAATTTTCATTGTTATCACGGAATTAATGCTTATTAGTAAAAAACACTTTTAGTGCAAATTAAAGCTTTTACATCTTGGAATATTTTTAATCAACACAGTTGGTATTCTAATTTGCTATTAAATTAATCACAAAAGCTACATATTTTCTCACTATTGTATTTGCATACCTGCTGCCAAGCTTGAATTGCTGTATTTAGAGAATGAAGTGCATATTGGCCAAAGTTGATAAAAATGGGGTCCACCATTATTGTGCAGTCCAATAGCCTTCCTACTGTGCTGCTGGAAATAGCAATCTGCCCCCAGATTTTGAAAAGTTTCACAACACTCTGCATAGTCACGTTTCGGCACTCCAAAAGTTTACAGTCGGCTTGAGTTGAAAACTGGATCTCCTGGAACATCGACTCATCGCTCCACTGACGAAGATATACATGAGGCTCATCAAAGGAAATTATCATGTATTCTAGTTCAGATGGCATGTTCTTATCAGATAAAAATGGCTGAAGAAACTTTGGTGGTGCTGAAAAGTAAAACAACAAACAAGCCTAGAACATCAGCATTGCCACATTCTGTACGTTTTTGTAAATTGTGCTTTAACTGCTTGTACATATGATGAAAACAAGTAAAATTCATAAAAGAGTTGACATTTCTGAAATCTGAAATTAATCCTGTTCACACTGTTTATTAGATGTAAAATAGAACTGTAATTAATAGCAGCTGCAAACAAAAAGTATCTGCAAACCAAAATCTTTTAATGGTAAATAGACCAGCCAGCCAAACTGCTTTATCTACACACTGCACAATACTTCAGATTGCCACCTATTTGGAGCAGAGACCATATTTCTGTGAGAATTTTTGCTACAGTAGATGTATATGATATTCCACACGTAGCACATTATGAATGCAATAAAAATTAGCAATATAATATTTGCTGACATGTGACTGTGCAGGCTAACAGGCTCCACAATGAAAATTGTCTTTGCTGCAATTACAGAGAGTTCAAGACCACAAACCCACTGAGATGCCACATACTACCCCATAATACTAGAAATTAAACAAAGTAGTATCCTGAGACTAAAGCATGAGAAATATATCATAAAAAAAGATTTTATCACGTTCACTGAAGTCTCAGTCCTGCAAAGTGCCGAGCACTGTGGCAGCAGACACTGCAAGGCATGTACACCACTTGTATAACATTAAGCATGCGAGTATTTCCATTGATGTTATTATTTATGTTGCTGGAACTACTCACATGCTTAAAATTAGCATACACTCAAGTGCTCTACAGATTTGGAACCAAAACACTCATCACTTTCCAGGATCAAGCCCTATTATTCTACAAAAGCATAATGGATACAATAAGTTTTGTGCTCCCTTCGTGTACAACATAGCACAATGGAGCCCCAAAACTTAAGGTCTTTAGGTGCTATAACAAGAACAACAGCAGCATCAGCATGAACTCAGTCGCTCTTGAAAAATGAAACAGCTGGATTTGATTTTAAATTGATTTTTGCTTTTTCCAGTACGTGTAATTTTAAAGATCGAGCATCTGGAATTGGAGTGTAATAGTGAGGAAGATTATGTACCGATAGAGGTAGCCGATAGACAAGAAATTATTTGCTAGACGTTGAGTGTCAGTCTTGGTACGATTCGATAATGAATATATTATAATACTTGCAGAAACACAAAAACTACTCATGAAGAAAGCTGTCCCTGTCAAAATTTTCTAAGATATTTGCTCATCTTCCATGGAAAGCATTCCTGGCATTTGAAAATCAGACAATAATCTAAAGATCTCTTGGAATGTATTTGCCATTAATGCAATGACAGAGAACACTGAACAGAACCAGATGTAGCTCCAAAAGTGATCATAATTGAAATAACAGTTAAATCTGCAGTTCTCAGAGCTCTTCCAAGGAATTCTTACTAAGGGGGTTGCAAAATCTTCAGATATTTTAATAGTACTGTTAATACACTGGAAAATTTAAAAGATCAAATTCATTCACTAAGATGGCTCAAAACTGAAGTGGCACCTGCTGTCACTAATCAGACTACGAAAACCGGATGGCTTCTACAGTTACCCATTCCGGAGGGAGGAAGGGGGCTGATCAGCCAGCCCCACTGCCTACCGTATGTACTTCCCAATGCACAGAAGTCATCATTTTTACCCTGAAGTCAGTACCACTGGTGGCTGTTGGTGATAATTTATTTCAAGAATGCCTGTTGAAATGAGAAAATGGGGACTACAGACAGCAAAACAGCAATTAAGCAGCACGTATGAACTATATGCTTTTATTATTCTACATAAAGGAGTACATACCTGTGCCTAGGTGATCAAGATGATGGCAGAGGTGGACTTCCAAATAAGTAAATTGGATCAACACACTTAGTGATGGCACAAACCAAGGAGTAAAACAGGAGTCAACCCTGGTACAGGCTGCTAATGCCGTGGGGGTTACAAGCTGATCGCATGCACTTTGTGAGCCAGATTCACTTTCTGAGCTGCGGAAGGTAGATAACAAAGAGGTAGTCCAGCACTTCCAGGATTTTATCGCTTTACAGTAAAACTTGACCATGTGCCATGTTGGTTTTCGGACACAGCCAATGTCATCATTTTCTTTTAACTGCTAATGTTACTGTATGTACTTTTTCCCAAGCAGAACATAGCAGACAAGACTGCAATCCAACAATGCTTTTATCACACTGCACTTTCAATTCACAAACTGTAACACTTGAATTACAGAAGCAAAGCATATTTACAGAAAATAAAAACAAAATATACCAGGTATCTTTAATTGTTGAAATAGCTAAACAGAGTACATTACCATTATTAAAGCTATAAGAATGAGCTGAAAGTTAATCTGGTCAAGAGAATGATTTTTTAAATTTTATTTTAAGGAAACCAACGCACAACCATCAAACTACTTCTACGCATAAACCCTGTCCCTGTAAGCTTTCTTTCCTCTGCCCTTCGCATTCTACAGTCATCATTTAAAAAGAATCTCTGAGTGTTATAAGCTCAGCCTGGAGCCTTTTACTAGCACCTATTACAACATATTAACTATACATTTAAAATGCCACCCCACTGTTGTTTTTTTTTTTCCTAGCCGTGCTCCTGACGCCATGAATTTCCAAGCATTATCTTTCAGTCTCTTGAGAGAAACTAACACTGCTTCACAATTCTATAGGTTGCTAAGACACCACTGAAGTACAAATAAACTTTCTAATTTAAGCCAAATCTATCCTTAATGTTCCTTATTCTCACTCCCTTTGCAGTTTGGCACTGAAGAGTTTTAGTTTAAAAGCATAGACTTGATTCAAGAAAACTAAGTCCACGTCCTCAACCCAATACTGCTTTTATTTTTAAAATAAAATTTAACGAAGGATTAACTAAGGCCAACTTACTATTTTTGTCAGAAAGTAATTAGCTTTTATAAAGCACTGTGAATAGATTTCCATCGACATTTTAAAGATATTTTAAGTTCAAACACAAGTTTAAATTCAAACATTGGCTTTCAAAGCAACGTCTTATGCTTTTAGGACCAAATTTTTCATCACACCATGTATTTTTCTGCAAAATTATGCACAAATGTAGTAGGTACTCAAAATGTTCAGCTGCAAATGCGTAGAATTCCATGGATAGGTAAATTTACCAGTATTATTTTGTGTTACTGTAACTGGCTAGTATGGTATTTATTTATGAAGCATAAACGCAACTTTAGATTTGTGGACATAAATCAAAATAGTTGTGTAGCAGTAAAATCCAACTAAAATTAGCTAATTATCAAAGAATCAAGACAGGATATCAAGAACGGATTAGGTCTGTGAAGGATGAAAGATAGATCACGTAATCAGATTTTTAGCTGCTTTCCTGTGCTGCTTCAAATTGCCTGTTTACATTTCAAAAATGGTGTTGTAGGCCTTTTGAGAACTGGCCTCTTTGGAAATAAAATTATTCTTTGTGTTCATGTGATAAAACATCTATGGGAGTGGACTAGAGCCAGAGAAATGGGTTGCTTTTCTTTGCCTATCATGGATATTCCTTAGATATTTGGAACAAAGCATGGAAACAAATCCAAAAGCCACCAAAATTCATATGCTGATTTAGACCATTACATAATTTTGAATCTGTGGAACTGGTTAGTTCTTTCCGAATAACTGTCAACATTTCAAGAATTTTTGCTCATTGCATTTTGATTAGAAACAGAAGTTCAGGGACATATGGGATGAAAATAGAAAAAGGGTAGAGGGGTGCAAACAAATGTTAACCAAACTATGAGGAACCTTAAAAAGAATAATTACACTTTGATATTCTGAATTAAGACTTAATTTGCACAAACAGCTATAACACTAACTGCAGTAAAAAGGAAGGACATTTATTTCTGAAATTTGAGGTTTATTCTGAAATTATAGATTTCTTTTCCTCAGAAACCTATTCCCTGAGTCACCTATCAGTGACTCAGCATTTTTATTTCCCTGCATATGTTTTTTTGGAGATGGATATTTTCATAAAATAAAAAACAAACCAACCCCTCCAAATTCTTGTTTAGTCAAATTTTATATACCTGCTTTTTATTTATCGAGCATTTTAGTGTGATGGGACATTTGTCATTTCTCATTCATAACCACAGTGATTACACGGCAACATGACATGCTTGATGCAGGAGGAAATGTGGCAGGAGCTTCACACCAGGGAAATAATTTACAGCATTTAGCCCTACTTTGCTCTGATTTTTCTGCCCCGCAAGCAGCAGACCAAGCAGAAGTAATATTCTGGAATTCAAAATGTTGGGAACAAAACGATTCCAAACTGCTTTTTATTTCTTCATGGAGAGTCACCTGAGAAACCAAAAAGGCCCACAACTGAAATGATTCCCTAACAAACTTCAGAGTCCAACCACATGCTTAAAAAACTAACCGGAGAGAAACAGCAAATGAGGGTGGAACAATGTCGCTCCCTGGGACAGAACTGGCCTTGCATCCTCTCCTGTGGTAGGGAGGGACAAGCGCTGGCAGTGGAGGACTGAGAGGAACATGACAATGTGGGCTAAACCACATTTTAGAAAGGAAAGTCACTCTACAGAGAGAAGATCACCTTCTAGAAATCATCTGAAAAGAAATGCAATGAGGATTCTTTCATCACTGTTTTCCTGTCTGACCAGACTTTGTTCAAGTGTTATTGTTTTATCTGTGAAGGGGTCCATTTGATTTTTACTCAACCAGAAACCATATCAGAATTATAGCCCCCATGTTGTTATGAAAATAAAAATACAGTAACAGTATAAACCAGTTACAGTACAAAATATACTAAGAGCAGCATCCAAATTACTATAGTATTGCCTTAAAAAAGTACTGTAATAAGAGATCATAATATCAGGTGAGCAGTTTTTAAAGGGGGACTGTAGTCCTTACAATCACTACCATGACAATCCAGTTTTAAATTAAATCCCATTTAAACTTTTTGCCTAGGTAGACTTCCGTCAGACCTTTAGCACTGCTACTTTCTCCTTTTACCTTGCATAGAGCACAGAAATCAAAGACACAGTCCTTCATCACATGCTGTGCACAAACAGAAAATAAAGCAGTGTTAGCGGAAAACCCAGGAAATTTTCTATTAAGTCTTGGTGAACAATAGTAGCAGCACTAATATCATAGAGGTAGATCAAAATTTGTGCATCAAATGAATACAATATCAAAAAATCCCACATTCTCTTGGCTGCTTTGGAGCTACAAAATGCAGTGTGGACTGTCCACAACTTTTCAGCTGGGGAGAAAAGGAATAACTAGCTTCTACTGCTTTGTGTTTGGCACAACATGCTGAGGGATGGTGTAGCAAAACCAGAGGAAATTCTAAGTAAAACTGACCTGACTTTAATACCAGAAATGTCGTCTTTTTTTTTTTTAATCCTGTGAAATATCAGAATTTTTAAAATGGAAAATACCTACATTTGAAGTAATTATATATTATAAAGTATGATAGTTTCACATCATGCAAAGCAGTTCAAGTTAAATATATGGCAACTGGGAACAATGACTTAATAGTGACCTGCATTATTCTTGTTATTTTAAGAGTGGAATATTTAAACCAAAACTGCCATTTCTGATCAAACCACAACATGGGAAAATATCCACTGGGAAGAAGAAAGAGACCACTTGACTCATTTAATTTATGACTCAAATACTGGTCTGAACCCAAATTGTTAGAGGTCAAAATCCAGTACATCATCTACTTTGAATAAAAGCTAAAACAATTAGCAAGAAACATGATCACGATTCCTCACTTTAATTTTTAAAAAGTAGCAATTTAAGGCTTATTTAAAAGTTTTTGTACTTGTTTCATGGTTTGTATCTTAAGGTATTTTCAATTACTATTTCACATTAGTATGTCAGGAATTATAAAAATACTGTTTACATTACACAGGAGATGCACAAATATATAAAACATCTTGTAACATAACCCATTTAAACAGAGAATGATAACCCCATCCCAAGCAAACCAGGGAGGGGCTTTAGTGTCTCACCACCCAGAGCTTTAAATAAAAGTAATTTTGATTATAATTTCCTAGTCCTGCAACATGAAAATGCAGCCTAAAAAAATAATTTATTCTATGATAATTTCCTTTTAATCCCCTATTTTAAGGTCTTCCATAAACAGTCATTTATGCCATATATGATTCCTTCCATAGACACGATACTAAATCCTCAAGGGGATGCTGAATTATTTAACTTAGGACTTCAGATTTGTTCATTCATTGAATAAACATTCATAAATGTTCATTCAAACCTTATTCATTCATTGAATAATGAATGGCCTACAAAATTCTTAAAAATAAACAATATACACATATATACTATGTCCCTAACCAGATAGCTCCTTGATTTTTATACTTCGAATTACTTCCTGATCAATCTCAGAAAGAGCTTGCATACCACAGGATTTGGATCATGACATCTTTCCATATTCCCATATTCATTACTGGTTGATATACTTCAGCCTGCCAGCTACTGCTCAACCTATCAGCTGGATCCACATCTTCTCACAAACGTTGTTGTTTTCCTGTCACACAAGCCACATAAGTTTTATACTTTATAACTGATGTTAGGAATCAGTAATAAAGTACTTAAAACACAAGGGATCAGCTCTCTGGTATTAATAATTAGCATATCATAGAGGTTACCACAAAAAAAAAAGACCCTGCAGAATTTGAAGGAAAAAATATTATCATTGAGCAGCAGCTGCATGCACATGGCAGCTGTTAAGAGTCTGACCCAAAATACAAGATCAAACTAAGAAAATAAACTTCAACAAGACTAAGCATTTTTATACTTTACAATTAATAGTGAATTAAATTTGTTAATCAATCACACAGTTACAGCATGCAATTAATGTCAAATCATCATGAGTCTCCACGAAAACAGAGATTCAACTTTTATACAGTCTTCACTTCTCGCTCTCATTCGCAGATACCCTCAGCCTTGAAGTTCCCTGGTCTAACGCTTGGCAGTGGATTTAAGCACAACTCCTTGTGGCTCTTCTCACAAGTCTAAGATCTCATGTTCAACACTTGCTTTAGGAACAAGCCTAACATTGAAATTTACCATGACATGGGGCAGTCTCTCAAAACCAAAAAAGTTTGGGATCTTTTGGTCAAGTAGAATCCAGAATACATTTTAGGGTGCTTGGTCACAAGAAAATACCCATACTGGTAGCAATATGTTTGTTTGATGAAGATAGAGCCACAGTTTCAGCAAAGTTCCTGCCAACATGGACTTCCTACACTACTAGGGGTCTAGAAAGGTTGGTGTTCTCTGTAGGTCAACAGTATCTGTCACCACCTCCTAAACAAGGCTTCCCTTTAACATACCATGATCATTTAGGGCTTAACCGTTACCTTAACCTTGTTCTGTAGCTGTAACTATATGTATTTCAGTGCTTGTGAACTGTCTCCAAACCTCCAGGTCAGCGACATGTGACTGGCATGATTTGCTCTGTCTCCAAGAAAGAGATAGTATGCCTCAAACACCATAGGTCAAAACCTCATCTCTGAGGAACAGCTGCTCTTTTTCTGACCCGTTAAGCTTCTCTGAGAAGGATCACTCCAGGCTGGTCAGGCCTACTTCTTCCACACCAGTCCTTCCTGCAGTCATCCTTAAAAAAGCTTGCAGTACAGCTTTGTTTGAAGCTAGTGTAAAGAGAGATCAGTTTGAGTTTCTATCTGAAACTGCGGCTGAGGCAGGGAATACAATCTTTTCTCTTTTCTGATTGAAATCAGAGGTTTTCCTCATGTATCCCTCAGGTTTCTGACTTCTGGATGGAGTTCACCCTGACCTACACGAATCTTTAACTAACTTTCCAGTCTACTGTTAGTTCATGTAGGTGTAAACTACACCTCTTGAAACTATTTTAAATTCCTCAGGCCACCAAAAGTATCAGGACTACTGACCTTGCAGTCTCCATGCACGTGCCTAAGGAGCAGGCAGTTCATAACACCTTCCCTTGACTCCGCTCTTTCTCTTCTGTTTATTGACCTTCAAATGCTACAGTAGTGTGGCACGTGCTTTTTGCTGCCTTCTTTCCTTTCCTGCTATCCCTATTCAGTGAACTGCTAATGCTTCAGTTTAATTCCTGTTCTTTCAGTTGTAGTTTCTGCTTTAGCTTCATGTGTACACACACAATCTAGAAGACATAGTGCTTCTAATACCATTGCCGTGGACAGAGCAGTTGTCTTCCTTGGAGTCTTCTGGTACATCAAGGCCATTAGGATATTTCTACCCCTTTATAACTTGACACACTGATACCACTGAGGATGGTCACTATTGCGGAGCAGGCCTGCTGCCTCCCAGCTGAAAACTCATGAGTTTAGACCTTCTAGGCAGGTGAATTCATGCTGTGCTGTAAAACGTTTCTGATGTTAATCACAGTCCATGAACAGAAAAATACAGCGTACAAGTTCACACTCTTGAAGTGAATGGCTATGTTGTTGATACTGGCACTGCAGTATAGATTCCTGTTTTGTGGTTTTTTTTTTTTTTTTTTACTTATTTGTATTTCATTTTAACCCTAGCCTTTTCCTGAACAATTACAACTCATTAGCTTATCAGAGCTCCCTAAATGAAACACTGAATATAGTGAGGAACCCTATTTGAGCAGAAAACAATAAACATGATTACAGTGCCAAATGCCTTGATGAAAAAAATCTACTAAATTTCACTACTTCATTTTCAGTTCCCACCGAGTTCACATTTCTGTGGTGTTAAGCTGACCAGGAAGGCAATTTTGCCAAGGTCCCACATTCAGAGGAATTAACCTTGTCTAAAACACTTAACTTCTCAATGATGAAAATGCATTCTTTCACAATTAACATCAAGAAATCATTTCCAACCTGATACTATTAATGGAAACCAGATGTTTAATTTTCTTCATTGATTTTGTTAGCCATGTTCGTATTTCCTGATTTCTCTGAATTCTGTAGCTTCACGTAACATATATGTGATGCTACACACTCATTCAAGCATGTGTTCACACACAGGCAGCAACAATCAGCAAATAGCAATGATCCAACAGGGTCATTCTTGGTTTTCCGGTCTAACTATAAAATGTTAAGAAGGTCTTTGAAAGCAATTCCACTGCTGTTTGTGGAGAGAACTTGTACTCATTTCTTCTTACCCTACATATTAACCAAAACTGAATGAATGTAAATAGAGTGAATATCTGTCACAGTACATTGTTTCCAGCTGCAAACATAATGAAAAATGGATCCCCAGTGTTTGAAAACACTGATTAAATTTTTTTACTGTTAGCACAGTAAGCAAGCTGTGTGAATAATACTGTAATGCTCTTCAAGTACTAAAGTTTTGTTTAATATATTTAAAATAGACACTTGGCTTGCTTTAGTCATTGACTTGCACCGAGGACAGAATAAAGGTGATGTATGGGGGGTGCATGGAAGAAGGTTTACTACTACGTTACACAATGGATTGCGCCTCAGCCTTCTTTTGTTAATGAGCTAATTTTACTGCCTTGTGCAGCTAAGAGGTTTCAGGATATGGCCTGTTCGTCTTCACTTTTCAGTAATCCTTGTGTTCAGAAAATTGATGAATATGATGCTGCCAGGCTGCCTATAAATCTAAAAGAGAGCTCTTTTTGTGCACACTCCATGCCCTTGCATGAAGGTGAACTACAGTTTGAAGCTCATTTAAGACCAGCTACTCTTACCGCATGTGAAAACAGTATCTTATTTCCTAAGTCTCTTGAAAAAGACCTCTCAAGAGTGTAGCATTAGATTTCTGTTTTTCCCTCCTCCTTCAAAATTACCTTTGGTCATCAGCCACATTCTGACTGCTGTTCAGGACAATCCTCCAAAGATCGGAGGCTATGAGCTCTTTCTGATCATTCACAAAGTTGATACTGGGCAGCTGTAGTTCACAGACTTTGCTTTCTGATAGACTGAATTCCCGGAATGCAACAAATGATTTCTGAAGCTCATCCCAGTACTCCAAGCTGCAAGGAATCTGTGATAAAAGGGAGAAGGCATAATTACTTTATGCTTGATTCCAAACATAATGAGACTTACTGTACAGGCTAAAAGTGCAAAACTAACTAAACTAAAGTAAGCTGTCATATAGAAAATCAGAATTGCAACCATTACCCGGATTCTGTGCTGTTTTGACTTAAATTAAAATGTTTTTAGAACTTCATTGCAGTATAACATTTCAAACTTTCTCTTACTAGGTACAGAAATAGCTACTTGTTCCACAGTACCCAAGAATAATGAAGACAATTCAAATAATCATTATTTGTATTATGCAGCCAAAAAAATCCATCAGATGTCATCACATCATGGTATCAAGGACATTCTAATCATCATTAAAATTTTTTTTGCTTGAACTAGCTCTTTTAATTTTATTACATAACAAAATATCAATTTATTAATTACCCACTTATTGTCATATTTAAATGATCAAAAATGCAGAGTAAAATTGATGATAGGCAACACAATGCCTTGTGGTGGGCCAACACATGAATAAAAATCCAGGGACAAGTACTTGTAATTATATGATCTTTTCTTTCATGGAATATGCTATTTAGAGAACTGTTGTGATTTTGAAAACCCAAATCCAATAAATACATAGTAGCTTCAGTTGAATCACATCCCTAATTTTAAGTCTGTAAATAACCCACTTGGATTATTGCTGGATGCATCACTGAACTGGAGAGAATGTTATTAGAGACATTTCTAAAGAAAATAGAAAACAAATTTTAATAAAAGCGTAGATTTTAAAGGAGTGTGTGTTAGGCCTTTTTTATTTTTGGTAATAGCGTGAAAGTGAATGTAGATGCAAGTAAATCTAGGCACAGCTAGAAAAAGCTCTGTAAGTATTCTTCCTTGTTACTCAGTAAGGACTATAATGCACATGGAGGCAACAGCAGGCTGATTAATTAACAGGAATGAAGGTTAAAAAGGAAAATTCAGGGAGCTCAGTGGTTCAAGCTGGGGAGGGCAAGGGAACATAAATAATCACCAAAGAATTCTGGAAGAATTAACATGTGGAACCACAGAGTCTGAAACATGGATTTTTACTACATCTGTCAAGTCACAATGATACCTGAAGATTGAAAAAACCAACTACAGTCACTGAAATATTTTTAGGTCAGGATAGAGGGGGAAAAAAAAAAAGGGAAGAAAAAAGTATCTGATGACTGCCAGCAAAACTCTGATGCCAGTGACGTGTATAAGAGAGTAGCATAGCAATATGAATGAGGAGTGCTGATTTAATTTCAAAGACTTGAGTCTGAGGAAAAGGGATTGATTTAACATCAAAAAGCACACGTCATATACATAAAGATAGCAACACATTTGTCTATAAGCTGCATATTTAATTGGAAATGGTGAAGATATGTAAATGTCAGCTGGAAAATTATGAGGCAGTATGATGATGCCTGGAAAAAACAAATGCCATCCTGAGAGGCATCAGCTGAGATATTTCCAAAAGCGAGGGACAAATATTAATTGACTTGTATAAGGCACCAGTGGGGCTTCATCTGGAATATGGCACACATTTCCAGTTATTATGTTAAAACTGTATTAACTCACACTCGGATCTGTGCAGAGTTGAGGACCAAGTGAAGGAGAGCAAAAGGAACATGATTGCTCTACCCAGACACCTCAGGAGAGAAACAGTTAATAGAGGAAAAGGTCTATAGAAACTATGGGTCAAAACTGAGTTGCTCTATGAGTAAAATGTAAGGCTAGAAAGCTGAAGAGAAAAAGAGAGGGAGGTTCGAGGACAGCCTTGGTGCTCATGACAGCTGCTTTTAAAAGCTTGATTTGTTAGTAAGATGGAGACAGTAATCAGCATTGCCCTGATGGGAGGAGGCTGGGCTTGATGACCCAGAAAACATCTTTCTTGGTTCTGTGTTGCTAACTCTACCATGGTGCTGTGCACAACAGCAGCAAGATGAAATACTGCATTATTGTGTTTGTAGCTATGTTTCAAAGTCACACTATATTTATTCTTTTTGCTCTTAGTGTCATTATAGAGTTTTAGATTTCTTCAAAACTTCTCAGTGTTGAATTATTTTAACGAATTAACTTTTAATGCCTGTGGACAAACACTCAGAATTGCAATACCACAGTAATATTCCTACCCTTCTGTCCTGGTTTCGGCTGGGATAGAGTTAATCTTCTTCCTAGTAGCTGGTACAGTGCTGTGTTTTGGATTTAGGATGAGAATAATGTTGATAACACACCGATGTTTTAGTTGTTGCTAAGTAGTGCTTACACTAGTCAAGGACTTTTCAGCTTCCCATGCTCTACCGACTGAGAAGGCTGGAGGTGCACAAGGAGCTG
>NW_008794963.1:4672144-4680197 GCF_000699145.1 Aptenodytes forsteri | reverse complement strand
CGGGAAGAGTGAGCGAGCAGCTGCGTGATGCTCAGTTGCTGGCTGAGGTTAAACCACGACACCTTCAATTATGGATATACCCAAGGAATTCCCCTACGTTAACTATGAACACATAAACAGCAACTTCCACCATCCGTTATCTTTCATACTACATTGTGGAGTCCTTCACACTCACATACTTCTTTTCTAAACCTCCACAGTCTCCATTGGTGAGAAAACATTTGATTTTATTTAAAATATTGCAATACTTGGCGTATTTCCTATAGCATAAGGTCTTGGAATTATACCATTACAAAAGGATCTGTATCATTTCTGACAAAAGGTTGCAGCCTTTGCGGTTGCACAGGTACTTCAACACACAGCAGTATTTATTTCTGCATATTTTTAAATCTCAGTCCTTAAAATACCTTGAGATTTTTTAGGAGTCTGATTCAATATATTTGAATACTTGGTTTGGTCTTGTGCTTCCTATTGCCTATCACCACCTAAGTTATCTTTTCCTGTAAATGCTGTTGAGTAACATGTGTGCAACAAAAATTTTGTAAAGCTATCCTATTATTTAGGATATTTATTTCTTTTAGATTACATCTCACAAGAAAACTTTTTTTTTTTTTAATATGCAAGTCTCCCTAATGAGAATCTCACAAAATTGGATCAGAACAGCAAGTAGTGGGCATTGTAGAAGAGGCTAAGCAAGGTGATGAATTCTATTCCCACTAAGATTAATGAGCTGGAAGAACAAGATAAAGAGCACAATAAAGGAATTTCATAAGTGGCACTACAATATGAAAAACATAAAACTATCAGTAAGGCTAGATGAAAGTAATATAGAGAGATTGAAAATAAAGATTGAAAATAAAGGCAGATCGAAACTTGAAAAAAACCCAAAATAGATTTCATATATATTGTTAAAAAAAGAAGAAGTAGGTACTTCAATATTTCCACCCACTCAGTAGGTGGTGGAAATACTGAAACTTACCTTGAGGAAAAGATGGCAAAGTAAAATGATAAAAACAATTATTACGCCATAAAGAAGTAATAATTCCTCTTCAGGCTCAGGTATAACCTAACATAGTGTATTTGCCTTTCAGGAACTTCATGGTAACCTCTTCAGCGAATTATGAAGAACTTGGAAAGGCACAGGAATGACCATTGGACTCAGGAGTACGAGTAGCCAGAAAGAACATACCACCTAACAATTAAAGCAGGCTGGTAAGCATGTTGAAAAGATTATTCCTCTTTATTTTTGCTCACAAATTTTTTCATGTGTTCTAATAGGTCAAGAAATCTACCAGAGCGAGAGACAGTATGTTTCAAGACATCATCTACACTTTAGAAGTAAAAAGTCAAGGTCAAACTTCATGTGATTGCCTATACAAAATACAGCTCATGCTTTGGGATTGTCCAAACTGTAAGCTTTCTAGTTTGAAGCTTGCAAAAGACTTAGTTGACTTAGAATCTTTGATTCCTACATATCTAGCTTTATTTGTTCTAGGGGGTTTATTACTAATGCCTGATCTGGATAAGTTTAAGGAAAGATGGTAGCTCTGGGCAATATTAGCTGCCAAAAATAATAGTTGTGAAAGCCTGGAAATGGGCTATAACACCAGAACTGAGTCATAGGCAGCGGGAATGAGTGAATTAGCTGCAACAAAAAAGTCCCCATATGTAGAATTAAATATGGTACTTTTACCTTAAAATATTTGAATAAAACCTAAGCTATAATTCAGATAATTGTTACCTCTCAGAAAATGTGACCGCTAGTGCTGCCTCTATAAAACTAAACACTAACGAAGCATATCTAACCACAAACTTCTTTGCTAATCAACAAGCATACTTCATCAACAGACACTTCTCCATAGCTTTGTCTTCATTCCTAGCTCTCAAAGAAATTTTTAATTGCAATGATTTTATTCACCTGTAAAATGTAAACAGAACCATTACTGTACAGCCCCTGCCACTTACATGTGCATAAAACTATTTAACAGTGGGCTCAGATCTAACCAAGAATCTCCATATTCCATTTTGCAAGAAAACCACGTACTATGGCACAAACGCTTATTTAGAAGGACGATTATGGCAATAGAGAGCAAAACAGCAGTCAGATGCTTTTTTTTTCCCAGCAGCATTAACAACAGAGATCAGAAGCAGTACTGAAAAGCTACATGAAAACAGCCTAAATTCTAAGTACTTATAACAAAAACTGTTAATAAGATAAATACATTTAAAAAAAAGCAGAGAATTTGAAGGTTCCTCCTTTTTCTCTTTACTGCTGTGGACTATAGACATGGGAGATCCAAAAATTGCGTGTGTGCTGGTTTTGGCTGGGATAGAGTTAATTTTCTTCACAGTAGCTGGAACAGTGCTGTGTTTTGGATTTAGCATGAGAATAATGTGATAACACACTGATGTTTTAGTTACTGCTGAGCAGTGCTTACACAGAGTCAAGGCCTTTTCTGCTCTTCACAGCACCCCACCAGCGGGTAGGCTGTCATGCTCAGCATATAAAGCTGGGGGAAGAAGGAGGAAGGGGGGATGTTTGGAGTGATGGCGTTTGCCTTCCCAAGTAACCGTTACGCGTGATGGAGCCCTGCTTTCCTGGAGATGGCTGAACACCTGCCTGCCGATGGGAGGTAGTGAACGAATTCCTTGTTTTGCTTTGCTTGTGTGCGTGGCTTTTGCTTTACCTATTAAACCGTCTTTATCTCAACCCATGAGTTTTCTCACTTTTACCCTTCTGATTCTCTCCCCCATCCCTCTGTGGGGGGAGTGAGCGAGCGGCTGTGTGGGACTTAGTTGCCGACTGGGGTTAAAGCATGACATGTGGCACTGTTCCGATGCAGAATGAAAATGGTGTATTAACAAATTCTGATAGGAAGGAGAGCAGTTGCCTCCGAATGACAGTTCTAGTCCTGCCCCCTGGAAGTACAGGACACAAAGAAACAACTCAGCTGAAATAGTTGCCTGGGAGCAGAAATCTTTTGAATTAGGAGAATGTGGATTCCTGTCCTCTGTGAATCTCTCGTTCTGCTCTATTTTAAGAAAAAAATCTTCATATATATTACACTAACATAGACATTACAAGAATCACTCCTGTGAACATAGATGAACTCGCTACAAATAGAGCCTGTCTCAATTTCAGCAGAGCTGAAACCTCTATCATATACATTTCCCCAAAAAAGGAAAACCCCAAACAAAAAGAAACTCGAAAACCCCCTTAAAAACCCGCATCCTTCAAGTCATTTCCTGCACACTTGTTAACCTATCAGCAAGACAGTATTAATAACCAACATGAAGTATTCCCACCAATGCACTACAATGTGATCATGTTTTTTCTTATTCATCATATATTGTGTCACACATTATCTGTACCAGAATCATTTAATTCCTATTTGGAAACTAGGGGTCAAGAAATGCTACAGAACCTGTTAACGCTATGTTACACATTAATATTTTCATCCATGTGTTGTACATCCTATTGACCACATGGATACTCCTTATTCCCACTTAAAGTTATGTGTAATAGTAAGACACAATGAGAGAGAAATGACTGTTGATCCATATGTGCTTTTTAAAGGTTTTCATGATCACAACATGCTTCTAGATTTTCCTGTGACCTGATGTTATCCTCCCAGCTTTAGACTACTTTGCTAATTTGGACTTGAAAAGCCTTGGGTGCACACCACTTACCACTAGGTACGTTTCTATAGCTGAGCTCTCTAGCTGAGCAGACGGCCAACATCAGTGCGCTTCCACAAGCTGTCACATTACCATAAATGATCATACCTATTATTCATTATATGTATTGTCATAATGCTAACAGGTCTCAGACACAGACATCATTGCCACTTAGGACAGAAATAATTGAAGTATCTCAATTTCTTAGCTAATCCCACCTTTTTCACAGACATCTTTTTTGTCTCTAGGAAAAAGCTACAGCCATCTGCCTACTGGCTTTGAGGTTGCCGAATGAAGGGTATGTACAAGTATTATTGTATTACTACTTAAATACTGGAGCACAGAATTTTTAAACCCAATATAAAAAAATGGATCTTTAACTATACACACGCAGATCTCTTAGATTGCAAAATACATCTTGTCCAGATGAGAAAGACAGAAAGATATTAACAGCTGGGTTACAGAAGAATGTGCTTAATGTTGCTTTCAGCGATGCTTCCTTTTGATTCATGTTTTTGCTAGAAAATAAGCTTCTACAGAATAAATGTTCATTTCTTGAATCTCAGTCCCTCAGATGGTGGGCGCTTCCTGTTGGAAATGAAGTTATTTGTGTTCCAGAAACAACTACTGTACAAGAAAACGCACACAGAAGACAGGAAGTGTGTGTGTGTTTCATCTTCTCCGAGCAGGGCCACCTAAGTGAAGGAGAGGCAGAATACAATACAAACTAGCACTTTGTGTCAGACGCCAACCCATGCTGAGATTTTAACTCCAGCTTCCTGAGCTTGAATAAACTGATTGCTCTGTAATAAAGCTATTCTGTTATTAGGATGTTTTACTGTTTTAGGGCCAACTGCCTTAAAAATACAATTCTCCCATTAGGTGAACAGAAGTCGCAGTAGTAGGAAATAAAAAGCTTTATCCAGATTTTTATTAGGGAAAAATTCTTGGCAATAACTACCAAGAACATTACTTTTAAATTTGATTTTGAAGTCCTATTTATATAAAAATAGCAAAAAAACCCTGCAGAAAAATATATTCTGTAGAAAATACACTCAAAAGAAAATTAAATAGAATAAAACGTCTGTAATATGCCTGTTCACACGACCCACACAATCCAATCTGATCAGTGGAACAACATCTTGGACAACTGTAGGATACTTCAACATCCACATTCCTGTTTATCTTATGTGACTGACATTGTGAAATCGTGCTGCAAACTGAACTGCCTGTTGGATAACATTTTTTTAGCCTTCCTCAGGGCTAAGATTGTAACATATCAGTGTGGAAAACAGCCTCCCTTGGCACAGCTACAGACCACCAATTTTCTCTTTTCATGAAGATCCAAATAAGAAAAAAAGATGTGGTGGTTTACAGTGAGGTAAAAATTTAGCCTACTATTAGTAATATTAGGATTAGCAGTAGTACTAGGATTAAAAACATTCTAGCTGTACAAAGTATTTGCTGTCCCTCCAGCTCAATCTCCTTTGTATTTTTATTATGGTTTTCTGTACGTTGACATCACTTTGATGTGTTACGTACCTGTATATTTTGGGCAGTAAAAGTTATTCCACTATGGTGCACTCCTGATTTTCAACACTCAGGAATAATCAGATACCACAACTGGAGAAGTTTTTCAAAATTATCCCATATAATTTCTCCACAGAATTTGTTTTACTTCTCTTTGAATTTGGTTTAACAAATTTTGTCCTAATGCTAGAACATTTAAATTATAAATACTCACTTTAAAATTGAATATGCAATATCTGCTTAATTTAATTTTTTCCCCGATCCATACTGAGGTCTTTGGCTGAATAACGAAAATAACTACTATTTTGCTTTCTGAGTAGTAACATGTACCTCGTCTCTTTCAACTCCATTTAACAAATTTATTTATGGTCCTATTAGCATATTTATTTCATTTTATTTAAATGTACATCTGTACTGCAGTTTATAAAATAAATATTAAATAGAGTTATAATAAAGAGATGCAAAAGAAAACTCCTGTCTTCTGAGAGAAATTGTTCTTTAAAAATACATAACTGCCTTTTAGCTGACTTTGGAAAAAAGCTTCTATACATCTTCAACTAATAGAAGCTATAAAAAACCCTTTGTAATATTGGAACCAGTTGAGAAACCACAAGTATTCAAATGCAGGAAATCATGATTTTATAACATTTTAATGTGATCTACTCTTGGGAAACAAAGTTAACCAAGCCCTATTTCTGTACAGGAAATATTCCACTGTACAGTTGTAATACATTGTGGTGAGGGGTACAGCTGCAAATTTTTCACCTGTAATGCCCCACTGGTATTGTGGCTTACTGAATTGCATCAAGATTGCCTTCCTGTCCGGAAAGCCCTCTAAGTACAAACAAGACTCTAAGCCCAGGTTTTATTTTCCCTTGGTATCAGAATATGGTAATTTAAGAGCCCTGAGAAATGCTTTTTAACCTTTTAGAAGAAATATGTAGCATTCTTTTATTAGGAATTATGTTCTTTGCCTTTTTAAAACAACATGTGACCAACTTATCTTATCAATTTATCAGGCTAGCAGGTTCAGAGCAAATGCAGGTGTGTATAGTAATGTAATCTGCCACAGATACTGGCTTTTTTCATTATGGAAAAATTACTCTAAACACACTAATAGCTTTTGTTAAGAAAGCACAGAATAGCACTATGCTATAACTGAGAAGATTTCTTCAGGACTTTTTAAACAGGAAAATGTAGGTACTATTAAGTGTCAAATCCATTTTTTTCTACTAACTGTCATTCACCTTGAGACTGAGTTTATGTGAAGATCACTTGATTTTCTAATAGCAAAAGCAACACTATTTCATTTAATTTATTAGGGTCTTGATTTATTGTTGCAAGTATTGAGAAATGAAAGTATATAGATAGGAGATTTTACATTTGGGACTTACCTACTTCTTGCAATACTCCTTACTCTCTTTTTCTGATACAGGAACATTCTTCAACATTTTATTTAATGCTTTTCATTTTCTAAGCTTCAGTATTTATTAATAATATAAGCACTATGCTGTTGAAATGTAGTCACCTCTGGGACTGAGGGTAGCAGTCTATTAATACATAAAGGACTGCATAGTTTTCAGTATATGGGCTATTTTGACCACATATTCTCACCACAGTAAAGCCTGAGTCCTACAAGAAGTGCCACAAGATCAGCGTACAGCAGGAAGGACTTTGGTTTGCAAAGTTTCATAAATCAGAGCTACAAAATCTGAAAAGTACAGAACACGAGGAGAGTGTAAATCTGTCATTAAGATAATCTGATGGTTTCGTCAGTCCTCTGGCACCCGGTAGAATTTTCACTGGCTCAGTAACCCCAAAGGGTAAATTTCAGTGTGATGCACAGGCAAATTATGCACAACTTCCATTAACATTCCCAACAAGTTACGCTTAACTCCCTGCAGACTGCACAGAAACCATAGGCCAAACGATACAGTCTCATCTCAATGCAGTGAACACTAAGATCACACAGCAAAATAATTAAGATTATACACACAAAATACAGTAACAAAATAGTAAAGTCTGAGATAATCCTACTCTCAGGCAAGGAAGTTCACGAATAACGTTAAAAGCTGGAATTCCTAAAGAGAATGGGCTCTGTTTCAACATCTGCTTAAGACTCACTGTGTAACACTGCAATTCCTTTAGCCCCTACTTCCTTCCTTGCAAGAAAATGAAGACAATACTTATCATTAATAGTCAGAGTCTTAACTTTGGAAAACATGTGCAAAACCCTGCCCAGCATCACAAAACTTGCTCGCATTCAGATCATCTGAAGTGTAAGTGGCTCAGGCTACAAGCAAGCCTTCAGCCCTCTTAAACAGACCAGTTGTTCACATGATGACCTGCATCCATTTTTGTACACACGCATGCACGTAAACGCTGCTTCTACTGATGGGAAAGCAGTTTCCTACGTTAGAATAAAAGACATTCGTTACAGTTCTGGTGTATGATCAGATATGCTCAATAATTATACTGTATTGTTTCGTTTCAAGCTTGTTGCAACTTCACATAGAGAGCTCACAAAAACACCGTATACAGTCTATGTATGGTAGTAGTATGACTAGTACAGTCATTTTGAATAACATCAAAAGGTAGAATTAACAAGAAATGTAAGTTTTAAAAAGCATAATCCCAGACAAAGCACCAACTTTTCATGTTTCAGCTCATGTTCCGGCTGAACATGAGCCGGCAGTGTGCCCAGGCGGCCAAGAAGGCCAATGGCATCCTGGCCTGTATCAGAAATAGCGTGGCCAGCAGGAGTAGGGAAGTGATCGTGCCCCTGTACTCGGCCCTGGTGAGGCCGCACCTCGAATACTGCGTTCAGTTTTGGGCCCCTCACTAC
>NW_008794963.1:4624919-4672059 GCF_000699145.1 Aptenodytes forsteri | reverse complement strand
CGGTTGGCCTCGATGATCTTAGAGGTCTTTTCCAACCTCAATGATTCTATGATTCTATGATTCTATGAACTTGGCCTTCTGAGCAATTCACAACAGCTAGACAAATTATTTCACTATCCATCTAAAAAGTCTGATTACTTCAAGGCAGTACTGAACTGCATGGCAGTAGATTCAAAAATTTGCAAACCGACAGGTTTATCGATAAGCACAGTTGAACTTTACAGCTTATTATCTAATAACACTATGAACTTAAATCACTAACCTGTCACACACAAATCATCTGGATTTCCAAAATAGTTGTTGCTTTGGGAATGTAAGAAATAAATCAAACATGAATAAAATTTGTGGTTTCCCAAAAAGCTCATTTCCCAGACTCTCAAATGCCCTGCTGAACACTGTAGCCCCAACAGGGAATGAAAAGTAAAAAGGAAGCAGAGCCAGCCAAAAATGAGGTCTTCTCTGTTAAAAGAAAAAATGAATGTCTTTGACATTGATCATAATTCTTTTCCTGTTGACTGTCATGTCAAATCTTTCCTGGAATAACGACTTACAGTAGGTCTAACGTCAGTCATCCTTAAGCTCATGCTTCCTTAAGCCACTGTTTAAACAACCACAAGGTGTTAGAAAATGACTGTTTATTGGCTGACAGTGTTGAAAAAAATCAGATTCCAGACTGCAGAGTTTGCAAATGTTTTATTTAAATAGCGTAAGCATGTAGGGCAATGCAACAGACAATTTTTTGAATCCTCACCTTTTGAAGCTGGAAATATTTTACATTCTCCTAAAAGAGATTTTACCATCTCAGCAAATGCTCTGAGTGAATTTTACCAGAGCGGTTTTATTTACCTAGTCTTTATTAAATCTCAGTTAAGCCCTTGCAGCCTCAGTACTATACTCACTGCCCTAATTTTCTCCAGTAGACCCTGAGATCTGATTAATTTAATCACCACTTTTCTAAACCAGGAATAAGTGCTCTGTTTATTAGGATACTATATAAAGAAGAAAGGCCAAAACAGGACACCTCAGCACACATTCATCTTTTCATCAGCTGTTATAATGCTGACTACACTTGCATGCGATAGGAATCCTGGCAGGTACACAAGGGAAACATCCTCAAATATAAAAACCTGTCAGGATTATAGCTCAGTAGATATTTTATTTTAACTTCATATGGAGAAATGAACAAATGCCATAGGTTATCTTCCTTTTGTCCTGTAAGCTTTAACAGCTTGTATCTCTCACTGGATGACAATCCAGGAGAAAGTATTTTAAGTCTGTGTAGGTGATGCAGCTTAAATAAATCAGAGAGCTCAGAGTTTGGAGCATTACACGTTATATGATCACTTTGATTAGGCAAATCTGGTTTTCTCCACCTTTTAAATCCATGGCCACCTGTGTAAACGCTCTTATGACAATACATAGCTTTTTGTTTGAGATATAGGGCAGTGCCAGCAATATCCCTTATTGGAAAGATAACCCTACAATGATGTCCTGGTTTCAGCTGGGAGAGAGTTAATTTTCTTCCTAGTAGCTGGTACAGTGCTGTGTTTTGGATTTAGGATGAGAATAATGTTGATAACACACTGATGTCTTAGTTGTTACTAAGTAGTGCTTACACTAGTCAAGGACTTTTCAGCTTCCCATGCTCTACCGACTGAGAAGGCTGGAGGTGCACAAGAAGCTGGGAGGGGGGGGGTGACCGCTGCTTGGGAACTGGCTGGGCATTGGTCAGCGGGTGGTGAGCAATTGCATTGTGCATCACTTATTTCGTATATTCTTTTATCATCATTATTATTATTATTATTTTCCTTTCCTTTTCTGTCCTATTAAACTGTCTTTATCTCACCCACAATTTTTTTTTTTTTTCCGGTTCTCTCCCCCATCCCACTGCGCGGGGTGGGGAGTGAGCGAACAGCTGTGTGGTGTTTAGCTGCCTGCCGGGTTAAACCACAACAAATGGAAAGGCAAACACTGAGCATCTCTGTAAAAAGTTCACTAGCTAAAACAGGCCTCCAGCTGTACAGGAAGTCATTTGTATGCCCTGTTCACCTGCTTGCACAGAATGCAGAATCTTCCTTGATGGCATACAAATTGCTTTTCTATCTTGGTGAGCCCCTCCCAATCTTTGCTCTCTCCCCTGCCAACCCAAACCTGTCAACCTTGTTCTTGGTGAAGATAAATGATATAAAGATGTGGCCCAGATGACATCAGAAAAGTAGAACAACATAGGCTAATCAGAGGCAAAGACAAACATAAATCTGAGATTCTCAAGACTGCAGGAAGACACAGGAAGACTTTGGGAAACTAGAAGCATAGTGCAAGCACAGTTTTAAGCCCCACAGCACAGATATCCAACAGCATTTTCTTTGAGCTTAAATGCCTAAATGTAGCTAACTCCTATTGTATCTATACAAGTTGAAAGTCACTACTGAATCACTAACAGAATTTTTTTTCCTGCAACTCCCTCCTTCAAACTGTAAAAATACCGCAGAAATGAAGAATCCTTTCTCAACTGCTGCAACCTGACAGATCCAAGGATCTGTACAAGCACGGTTGAATTTAGCATTACGTGACAGCTCTGAAATACAGTCCCTTGTTATGGTGTGGAATATACTCTTCTTTAATTATTCTTTATGTTCTGGGACAGTGGCATTATCTGCATAACCATTAACTATTGTCTGGAATTAGAAATTGCTCTTACTCCTTTCCTCCTAATGCCGTATTTCCAAAGCAACCGGAACAATCCGGATGGAGGAAATAGCCACAAATTCTCTTTAAGCTGTCCTTGTAACCAGCTCAAACCAACGTTCTCATCATCTGGGAGATGAGGGAGACTATGAAGCCCTTCCTCTGCAGTTTAGACTGTCTAGCACACTTTTGTTCCTGAGTTGCTCACGTATCTTCTACAACTCTGATATCCCTGCAGGAGACATTTCTATATGCCTTATAAAACATATTCGGCTTGATGGCTATTACCATGCTTCAAAGTCCTCAGTGGAAGACATATTATGGACAGATTCACAAGAATGAGAATCATCACCACCAACAGATTCCAACTTTAACTGCTATGAAACAAGAATATCATAGAGCAAATAAAAGACCTGTTGCCCTATAATGACGAGCTGGTTGCCTTGCAGAACATAGTTTACTGTTAAACTGGGAAGCTGAGGCATACCTTAAGTCTTCACATGTGAATACTGGCTGAGACAAATCTATAAACATCTGCACAATTTTTACTATAGAAATTATCTGTACAAGAGTGTCCTAAATGTAACATTAACTGTTTTGGAGCAAGAACAGTAAGCTTTGTCTCTCTGGTTTTGTGTATGTATTTTCTTTAAGTACATAATAAAATAGGCTTTTAAAGTTGCTTGTCCACATATCTTCGACCACAAGACTTTCTCTTATCAGCAATCTACTTGAAAAATTTAAAAGTTTCATCTGTTGTAACTGAGAAAGTCTCAGAGAGTATCCTTTCTGATGTACCAATATCAATCTTCAATATTTTAAAGTAATGGCATTGCTACTTCATCTTATTAACTTTTGAATTAATTTTGTGAAATTTTTCCAAGTTTGGACTTTCCTGTGCTCCTGAGGTGTGAATATGATTCTCACATCAACACCGTTCTACCCTTTGCCCTTGCTGATTTGGGCAGTAATGGATTACCCTGGTTTACATGACATTAGATGGAGTCAGTGCTGGGATTAACTTCACTCTTATGGAATGTGTGCTGTCTTAAGTGAAGTTATCAGTGGAATATGCTTTTTCTTCTTCATGTATTTTAAAAAATAATCTTAGCAGTAGTCAAGATCAAAAGGGTATGCCTTTACCAACATTTGAGTTGCTGCCTGAAGGTCTTTTCTGTAGATCCCCTTTATACAAGGGGTACATTAGTGGTGGCTTAGAGCAATATTTATCACATTACTTGGACAAGACACAGCCTATTTACGTTTTCTTATGAGAACATGAAACTACTGCTTTTGTGTGTATATTCCTTCATCCCACATTGACCTTGACTAAGATATTTAGCTGTATCTAGAGCTTTCTAAACACAAAGAATCTCACAACTTGGAAAACAGACAACCATTAGTAGAAATGAAACAGAAGCTAACAGAACAGTCAAAATTTAATAGTTTTGATGAAGGAACTAGAAACAGAAGCTGACAGAACAGTCAAAATTTAATAGTTTTGATGAAGGAACTAGGAAGATGCTCAGTATAAAAGACTGAGGAATATTCTACATCCATAGCACATCTCTTTCTTGATACAGAATCCAGTATTAACTTTTTTCAGTTAGCTGTACAAGGTTGCACCCAAAACACTTGTAAGCACAGTGGCAAATTGATTTTTGCTTCACTTCATTGATTTTGTGTTCCAAAAATAATACCCATGTATGTACTTTCTTCATTAGTAAGAACTTGCAAATAATACTATATAAATTTTAAAACAGTCTTGAGAAGGTATATTCAGAAAAGATCTTGGCAGTGATGTAGACACGAGGGGAGTAAAATAAGAAAAGGTCTCCAGGTCAAAAAGGACTAGAAGCGATGCCAGACAGCGGCTTTAGTACCTGAGGATAAGAAACACCTTATGCCACTGAACAGGAACTCCTTAAAAAATTAAGAGGATGTACCAGGGAAGTCTAAAGGTGTTTCATCAAATTCTAGTTATCTGAAAGAATGGCAAATCACATAGAGCCAAAGAACATTTGTAGCATGTGAAAACGGGACAATGAGGGATTAAATAGAAAGGGGCTGCAATGTCCGGTAAACAGGAAGAACAACAAGTTCAGATACTCTCAATCTTCCAAAAGAAATACAATCCTCATGCAGTTTCTTGCAAGTGCATCTAGGATCCTCTCTCACTTCCTTCAAACAAATAGCTCAAACTTCTATTTCAAATCACTAAAGAAAATGCAACATGGCATGGCAGAAACATCAGTTCTTCCTTTTCCCTCCACAAATAAAAGCAATAATGTTGGGATTGTAAAAAAGTAAAGTATTAGAAACTTGACCAGTGAAACTGCTTACCTTTGCAACAACACAAGTAAAAGGACAAGAAAATAAGCTCTTGGGACAATCTAGAAATAGCAGCAAGGTAAGGTTTTACAGAAACAATATAGTTCATATCAACTCTTATAATCTGAAGCTGTTTGCTTATCCTTTGGCTGCAGCAGATGACACGCAACTTCAGTATCTAGAAAAATTCTCTTTATGGTGAAGCTTTTGCAAGTTCCAGGAATCTGAAGAATAGCTATAAAAACAAAGAGACTTCTAAAACCTACCCATGATTAAAATGATATGCCAGAAGTTTAACAAAGGTAGAAAGCTAGATGAAACGTCACAGCAACTTACTTGGAAAGAAAGAATATGCAACTGGCAAACTTTTAATTCAAGACAAACTACAGAAGTGCACCTTTGCCTGGATTTACATGTAGTAAAGGATTAAGGGAGACTGGTAAAACAGCTGGTGACATTATGGGTCCTCCCAGCACTTGAACATATATGCAATCCTGGGAAAGTTTTTAAAATATATTTTTAATATACTTTCATATCATCGTCTTTAAATTTAGATTCTTTTTTTCAAAAAAGCTGAAGTCTTTGGCTTGCAGATGTTCCTCTAATCATAGAATAGTTTGGGTTGAAAGGAACCTTTAAAGGTCATCTAGTCCAACCCCCCTGCCGTGGGCAGGGACATCTTCAACTAGATCAGGTTGCTCAGAGCCCCGTCCAACCTGACCTTGAATGTTTCCAGGGATGGGGCATCCACCACCTCTCTGGGCAACCTGTGCCAGTGCTTCACCACCCTCAGTGTAAAAAATTTCTTCCTTCTATCTAGTCTAAATCTACCCCCCTTGAGTTTAAAGCCATTCCCCCTTGTCCTGTCGCAACAGGCCCTGCTAAAAAGTCTGCCACCATCTTTTTTATAAGCCCCCTTTAAGTACTGAAAGGCTGCAATAAGGTCTCCCCAAAGCCTTCTCTTCTCAAGGCTGAACAACCCCAACTCTCTCAGCCTTTCTTCATAGGAGAGGTGTTCCATCCCCCTGATCATTTTTGTGACCCTAATGTTTCATGTCAAGTAGTGAATAAAAGAAAAGTGGTGTTCTGTCTTTTTTCTCTTTATATTTTGTGAATTTTCCATATGCACTAAATACGCAGTATATTAAGAAACGGACATATATCCATACGGGGAAAAAAGTGGAGCTGATGAAAGGCCTCCTGATTAATTTAAATCAGAACCTACAGTTTGAGATGAGTATTTGGTAAATGTAGTTTACCTAAAGAATTTGAAAATCTACTCTGTATTACTTATTCCACCCACATATCTATGTTAAACTAATTAAAAAAAATGTATATTGTCCGTGTTGAAAATGGCTGTTTATCTACATTGTGCAGAGCTGCTCTGTGTTGGTGCATGGCCATTTCTGGAAAATGTGATAAATCACCACCTAGAGCTAGGCAACATAATTAATGGTCCACTGCCAAAATGTGGATCCTCTTGTAGGCATTTCTGCACTCCATGTGCCCAAGAGCACAGTTTTTGAAAAGATGTCCTCTAATTCGGCTGATATCTTTCATCTCTTCCCTTGTAATTGAAAGCCGAAGGTAGCAATATAAGACTTACTAAGAATTAATTAATCATAAAATTGACAGACCTTAAGAAAAGAATGTGCCACAGTAAAAAGCATCATGGAGGGAAGCTATACAGGGACGCTTGACCACAAACTTAAAACAATACTGATGGAAACAGATCTCTGCGGTCAATGTATAAGATTAAATGCAAATCTGAAGAATTACACGAAGACCAGTAGAAGTTGACAGAACCTGAACACTGGTAGCTGAGTGCTTCCCGGTTTCTATCTTACTGTCCAAGGCAATTGCAGGGGAAATGAAAGAGGATTGCAACTACCTTCTTTTCTCTAGACCGTAGCACGGAAGCACAAAGCAGCAGAACGTGTGTGCTACTAGAAGTCCAGCTGTGTATGCCCACTTGAAGAAGAACTGATATTCCCCCTGTACAGGGTCATATTATTACACAAGCACATACATTATGTTCATGATGTCTGTTATCTATAATGGGAGCTTAATGTCATTATACCAAAAACTTGGTGTGCTCTGCTCTGAAAATATCATCCTGAAAGAAGGCAAATTGCTGGCTTTCATAGCAACCTAATAGGGTCATCAAGACAGCATACAATAACACAATTTTGATCTTTGATTCAAACCTCATGCCAAGTGGAGCTGATTTTTTTCCATTTAATTTTAATTTTCATGTAACTGAAAGGAGCTGACATTTGGCTGTCTAGAGGGCAAAGAAATTGGCAGGACACTTACATGATCTCACTAACGGTATGTGCACGGTAATAACATTATACCGTTTATCTGAGGAAGATTATCCTATTTATCCATAACTCAAAGCATATTGGTGCATAATTCAATTTTAAAAGCAATTTTTAAAGTTATAGCAATAATGAAATATAATTCAATATTTCTGAACAAATAGGAAGAATCGGGAGAAATTTATTTCCCTTGACTCACAACACTATTCTGATTAACAAGCAGATTAAAATTAAAAAAATAATGACAGATCCAATTTGTAATACAAAAAAGAAACTGATATTAACAAAATTAAAATTGAGCAAAAATCAAAATAGGTATGCAAGGAGCAAGTGAATTTATAAAGATGAATTACACTAGACAGGAGAGAATGTAACCACCTGACTGTGCATTTTAGAAAGTAAAAATTCTCAGAGTTAAGGATCAGTGTAATCATGAGGTGTGGCCTATTTTTGGGGCACAGAGTCACACAGCTGCAGCACTCAGCCCTCCTTTGAAGGGCAGTTCCATGATCTCACACAGTCAAACTGGACTACCCACTTCAACCCCCTCAAAGCAGAACAAGAGAAAATAGATCCTTTCTCTCTACCCTGTGGATCTTACTAGAAGAAGCACAGCCATCTGCCATCACAGACACAGGAGAGGATAGCCAGATTGGAGATTTTAGTTCAATGATTCCACTGAATCCTGGCAATTTCAGACCAGGTCTTTCCTCACGTGTTTCAGTTTGAACTCAAATGAAGTCTTTACTTAAAGACTGATGGATGAAATCATAGGAAGACAGAATAAAAACTCTGCATGCTTGCAAACCAGAACTGATAAATTTGGCTATAGCTTATGTCATGGAAAAACTTTACAGGTAAGTGGTTAAAATGTTTGCACAAGTAGTTTTAAAACTAAAGATGTGCTCAAGCTGTGGAATTTACCACTCCTATTGATTTTATAGAGCTCCTGACACTTATTTTGTGCTCATTTTTAATAAACCTAAGTTTGAAAACATTCAGTTTACAGTAATGCTTCCTTTTGTTAATGAAAGTAGAAAACACTCATTACCCACCTGAAGAACATCTCCAAGGTCAGCAGTGCTAATATCTGGGTCTTCAGTGGTATTAAAAGGAACAGGGTTAATTCTTACAAGAGTGAGCACTCTGGGTTCTGGATATCTCCACAACATCATTCCCGGACTATCCTCAGTTTCATTGTAAAACACAACTTAGGCACTGGGCAGTTTTTGTGCTTCTGTCAAATGAAAGAAAACTATAATCTGTTATATAATTTCTAGAAAGAAACATGCTGGTTTATGAGACCAAAGTAGTTAAAAATAAACCCCTCAGGATCAAAAGAAGAGAAAATAAAAAAGCAATTTCCCTGACTTTTAAAAGAATACAGCTTAATGGAAAGAAATCAAAAAAGTATTTTTTTGTCATTCTAGCAGATGTCTTTTCAATTGCTTTTCCAAAAAAAGTAAAGTATTCATTATAAGAAGCTATTAATCTTTAATAGGTTACTACTGTAGTTACTTTATAATTAAAAAAAAAAAGAAGAGAGCAATAATATTCTTCTTACCTGCATCTTGTATATACTGGAACAGGCCTGTTCTCAGATCATCTGAGGTGTGCTCGGTTTTTGAGGCCTGATTCCTTCCCATAGAAAAAAAAGTGGGGTGTGTACGTTCAGATAGCAATGTCTCTGCACTGCCCTTTTTAGTGAGGTACTGCCACAGAAGCTCCTGGAGAAGATCTAAACAGTTCAAATGCTCTTGCCCCCAAAAAACCTTTAAAAAAAAAAAAAAAAAAAGAGAAAAAGACAAAACAATTACATACAAATATTTAGTCATTTTTGAAGGAAAAAACCTCCTCAAAACAATAGGAACTTTACACGCCTTTCAGCCTGCTCTACTTCTACCTTAATTGCTTGCCAGTATCCTTAATGTGAAAATAAAGAACAGGAAAAACAAGAATTCTCTACAAAACCATTTTGCAAATTTGTTCTTTTCATCATTCAAAGGAAAGCATTAATTCTTACCACTTACAATTGATACTGATGCTGCCTGGAAGAGCACACAACTTAAAAGTGATATGCAAGAACTTACAGCTGAGTGCAGTACATAATGCTAGGACTAGTCACAGGTTTTGCAGTTTAAGATATGACAAAAAAAACCCCTTAAAGACGCAAAGTTTAAACTGTTCAAAGAGCATGTTGCTCCAAAAGTGGAATTCTGGAATGAATTAAAAACTGAGTAAGTGACACAGCAAAGAAGATGACTAGAAAGACATACGAAAGACCATCTCAAGCACAAATATTGAGTATATACAGCATATGAATTGGATGTGCTGTAAGTTCTCAGAGTGAGGCTTAAAAGTGTAAAGTTTTTTGAAGTTTAAAACAGAAATTTAGAAAAATATCTAAGAAAAACTGGCATTCAAAGTCCCGAAGATTCATATACTTTATAGCAAAATAAAAGGCAAGTAGGCGTTCCCCTCTCCCAGCTTTGACAAGCAGCGCTGCTTTTCTCAAATCAAACTCCTGTTTGAGAGAATCATGTTCACGGGGACAAGTCCTTTAGTCTTCATGTGCAGAAGCGGGCCCAGAAGCAACAGGGAAGATAAGGAAGCAACTAGCAATTAATAAAGAAATAAGACTTAGAACCAGTGTGGGATGAAATCAAAATCACCAGACAGTAACCTAAAAGTCCATGGTAAGGGTAGGAGTAAAGTAAACAAGTCAGGTGTGCACATAAAGAGTAGTGCAAATTTTTTCACTGGGGAATACCAGTTTTCAAATATGAAAAAAAAATCAGAAGATGCCTAAAGGGAGTGTAGTACAGCTGTCAAGGATGAAGCTTTTCCTTTCCTTGCATCTACATGTAAGCCCATGGAATAAACCAAGACTGTCTTGAAACACAGCTACAACCAGTCCTGAGCTAAATAGTCCTGGGCTACGCAGGTCATCCCCCTAATTCAGTGCATCTCTACTGCAGTTTCTAGAGTACCGCTGGGCCCAGGGTCCCAACACTTGGTCTAGCACCACCTCAAAGGAGCTCTGTGTCACCTCAGCTGATCCCAGAGGCCTCAGTCCCCCATTGATGGAGGAGGGAGGAATGCTTTTTCCCACCCACTTTTATTCATTTTATTTTTAGGCAGCTGGAGCTCCAGAGCACAGAACTCCTACTACAATATTCGCAGATGAGGCACCAATTTCACATAAGCTCTCTAGGCTCTGCTGCAATAGAAATTAACAGTGGTAGAAGATGAGGTCATGTTTAGAGCTGGTAAAATCATTAGCCGTAAATAAATTAATTTAAAACAGAATTGCTAGTGCTTTTGTCAGCATTCTCAAATCTATTCTGCCAGACCAAATACTTAATTGTTTTCTGCAAAAGCTAATTAGCCCAGTGTATACTCTAATAATAAATGGCTTTCTCAGATTTATAGATATTTTTCTGGCCCTTGTCAAAACCCCAAAATTTTTTGGGAAAAAAACCCCAACTTTTTATTATTGACAACATGTAGAGGTAGTCAGCCACGTACCTGTGAATAACAAATAAAAAAGAAGCAGAGAAACAAACTGACTTTATTTATTCATTAAGATATAATTTTTTAAAATTTGTATTATTCAGTTAGCCCTATTCCCAGTGCTGTGGTTTTAAGAACTTCTAATGCCGATTCTGGGAAAAGACCTAATGACACGACTAAATGTCAAAATTTCCTTTTTGTGTTTTATATGCTTGATTTATACATTTATTTTAAAACATTTGGTGTGTATAGATACTACAATAAAAATAATTAAAACAAGACATATCTTAAAGCCCACTTGTTTAAGCCCCACAGAATCTATTTTTCATTCCAAGAACTCCCATGCTTCTTGGACTGGTTTCAAGTTGTGGGCACTTCCAAAAAGGAGAGGATAGCATGGAAAAATGAGTATTAATTGCTACAAGCAGTTTATAATTACTCCCCTGAGAAACTGGTGTAAGTTTAAAAAGAAAGGATATGTATTTCTTAAAGCTACCCCTAGGCATTACAGACACATAGCTCACGGACAGACAAACACACATACATCAGAACAGGGTCCTAGATATTAAGTGTTAGTAATTTGATCCAGTAGTTTTAAAGGAACACACACACACAGCTACAATACATGGCTTAAGCAGTATTTAAAAAAACCCAAAACACTGTACACAATTTTTCAATCAACAGTTTTACACGAAAGAGTAAGATACTTATTTTAAAAGATAAAATAAACCCCACCCAAAACAAACAAGCAAAAAACCCCAACCCAACGAACTGCTGTAGGCTGCAAAGCTTTACAGGCTTTCATGCAATTTATTTATGAAATCTCAATCATCCAAAGCCAGTCCAGCTCAATAGCAGAACCATAGCCTTCTTATACAGACCTGCAGCAGTCCTCCTCTCAAATCGATGTATATTTTTGGAATAGATTGCTCTGGGCCAGGATCACCACTGTGCTTACACCACTTGGATTCCACATTAACAGAGCAGCAAAAAGGGCCCATCAGAGATCTGGCTCTTTCTTTGAGACTTGTTTTAAGTAGGAAATCTTTTATGTCAAGGACAAAAGATGATCCATGGATTCCTAAAAAGAGAGAGAGACAACTAATCCCGCTGGTAGTTATTCTCCCAACATTTATGTGCTTATTTCCTGAATTCACTTTACTATGAGCCTGGGAATCTGCCCGCAAGTAATTACTCACACAAGTAGTCCCGCTGACTTTAATGGAAATACTTGTGTGGACAATCGCTCTCCTCTCCAAGCAAGAGCATCACAGTAGTGCCACAAGACTTGTGTTTTTATTTTGTTTTTTTTTTTAGCTTGCTCTTCCAACACTATTGAGCACGCTTTATACAGCGTTGCAGTTACGGAGCAGGTATGTCTTATGCACATTCCTTACAAAGAACTATTTGCCAAAACATTATGACTTTTTACATGTGTGAGTATTTTAAGGTTTATGAGAAGAGACATTTTTCATTAAACTATGAAATTTTTTTCAAAAGAGTATATTAAGAACAAGAACAGCTGCTTCACTTGATTATATTTTAAACTGATAGGAAATAGCTATATTGAAGGATTCTCTCTGCTTTTGTTCAGGTTAGTTATTATAAAATATTGCCTTGCTAGACATTGGAGTGCTTAGCAGGAGAATAAGGGTAATGTTTGAATTCAAATAATTCAAAACAATTACTGTAACTCAAAATATATAACATGTGTTTACCTAAAATACAGTTTAATCTAAACTTTTCACATCATAACCATTTGCACTTTACATAGCTTTATGAAACATAAAAATTATAATGGCAGGTTAGATTTATGACAGAACTTATGTACTCTCATTAAAGACAAACATTTGTAGGGAAGAAACACTATCTAGAAATGTCACCTCTCTTGTGAATTTAACTTACTGCAAATCACTTTAATAAAACAAACCATACTTAATATCTCTGTATTTCTTTTGTATATTTACACTAAAAGTACTATATCTGAGGCTGGGTTAACTTTTTTCTCTTCTGGTGCCCATACTTGGACTCAACTATTGAATGTCACCATACTTTATAATGCCCACAGCTTGTTTTTCTAATGAAACTGGATATTTACCAAAGGCAAAAGATTAAAAACCACCTAAGGCTTACATACAGATGTTTCAAAGTACAGTTCCATTTTATATTTTCATACCTTTGCTGGTAGAAAAATCCCACAAAAATACAAGTCACTGTTTTGAATACATGCAGTAAACCTTCTCCTAGGAATCTCTTTTAGAATCCAGAAGGAAGTCTGTCTGCATCCTGGGAGTTACGATTTCATAATACCAAGAAATATTTTATACAATGGAAGGAAATATATTGGATTTTTTTTTTTTTTTAAATCCAGCATCCACTAGGAAGGTGGTCCAGCAGTCCCCATAGCAATAATAGCATTGAACTGCATTCAACCCGAGTAGGAAGCACAAACAAGACTCTCTCCCTTGAGCAGTTTGGAGTTTAGTAAGAATGATCAAGGGCTCGAGTGAACCTTTGCTCCACGCCAATCAACAGGACTGTTGTCACCGATTGGGAAAGGGGTTTTAGCTCTGGGTTATTTAGGCTGGCTTCTGAACCCCTGAGTCTGGTCTCATGTGTAACAGAGAAACTGTTATAGAAACTGTTCAGTGTTTTTTTGACACTGAACTTCAGTGATAATCAAGAAAACTAACATCAACACACCCTGACGCCTCTCCTTTTGGTACTGGTTCAGACTTGATTCTGTAAACTGTGGAATGAAGCAACTTCTCATACAGTCTTAAACCAAGAAAAAGAGGTACTTCTACGGGAAGGGCTCACCCTCACCCTGCTATGCTCAGTCTAGTTATTTTAAGAGGCACTAAAATATTTGGAAATTAAATTTTTTTTTATACTCTACATGGAACTTCGATTTTAAAGAGGAGAAATTCTCAGTAATTACTTCACAATTCTGTAATATACAGAAATGTTCTATAGTTCTATTGGAATATGTGCCAAGTTGCAGAAATAACAAAAGGGAAAAAGGAATGCCAGAATACAAGTGGTTTTATTTATGTTTTCTTTCACTGGGATTACACTTGGAAAGATTATGCTTTGCAGTCTTTCTCTGTTGTCATCTTAGTTCCACGAAGTACAAAGAAAACACAATATCCAATGGCTTAGAAACAGAACTGAGCATTCAGCGCATAATACTGCTGATTCAAAATCAGCAGTGCCTTTCTCAAACGCTATGTAAACAATAAGAAATGAAGACACAATTAAGAATAAGGAAGTGTTGGTAAATTTTAAATAAATGAAATATTACAAGACACATCCATGGATTGTGTCCTGCAAATACCAGGAAAAGCTCAGGGACTCAATGAGAGAGTTTTTTTTTTCTTGCTGTGACCCAGGTAGCTCTTGTATAGGCAAGAATCACACCCTTGTCCTTCCTAGCAGTTATATCTACATGCTCTTTTGGGATGAAGTGACTCTTAGTATAAAAACCACTGTGCTCCTAATAAAAAAAATGCAGAGAGCATTCAGAGAAACTTGCACAAAGTGACATCTTGAGGAAGCTTAAAGAAAACAAATGAAGAAAAACAAGTATGTACAAACCCTAAAAAGCAATAGTAAATAAAGAGATCTCTGGGCCTGGGGGAAGCTTCAATGGGGTACCATCACTATGGAAATCCTAAAAGGATGACATTAGAAAAGAAATAATGTCACTTCTTAAGGGAAGGGAGTGAAGAAATACCAGTATGCACTAGAAGGGAACTTATTTTAAGATCGCTAAATGCCATACTAACATTCAAAGTATATGCCTAGTTAGTGAAGTTGCTTTCTAAAGCAACTAAAGCAATCATCTCAGAAAGGTAAAGATGCAAAACAATTCTCCTCTGTTTTTTTCCCTCCCACACCCTATTTTCAGTCAGTCCTTTCATGCATCTCTCACAAACTTCTATTGTAGAATTCCAACTTCAGTTTAAACAGATTAAATCAAAGTCTCCATTTGAAGTGAACTTGAGATGGCACCATACAGAAGTAATATATCTTCATAAATGATCGTTGTGATATGTAGAAGTTAACTTGTTCTGTTTGGGTTATTGCTCATGAACACCAACACACTTTTCAGTACGTGCAGTAATTTACTTCTAGAAACAAATAGTTTCATGACTTTTAAAATACTCCTCCAAGAGACTAATAAATACGAAGCACTTGCTTTGGACAGTGTTTAAAAAATGCTGCCAGTCCTCTGTTGTCAGACTCCACCCAGACCCATAATAGCACTGCAATTTGCTGCCACGCTAACTGAGCAAAATACAACTTACACCAGGTTTCTGCATGCCATTGGAAGGATTACCTTTACGATGACATATGCTCAAAGGGAATATCCAGGTATTTTTAAACTTAGGAGGGTTTGAAAAAAAGCTAAGCACTTGCTTGGTAATGTCAAGAAGTTAACTTGCTCAGAAATTAAAGATGGAGTTCATTCCAACAGAATAGTGAAGAAAAGTTACTAAAAGACAACATTTGCTTTGATATTCTACCATCTTTTTTTTAGTCAGTAGAGACTTGATTTATGCTAACGTTTACAAAGACATCTCATAGAATCTGAGTACCCTAATATAGTTATAAATATATTAGAGTTTATATATAACTATAATATAGTTATATTAGCGTTTACCAATAATAGGAGGCTCCATGTTTGTTAAACTGCCCTGTGTGTATAAATCCATTTGTGTGTATAGAAAAAAAAGAGCTGGCCCATTTTAATAGATGCAACAAATACATTAAAACAATCCTCGCCTTACAGTAACAAGCACTTAGTGTTTAGGCAAAACAGGTGTTAAGGAAGAGTTCTGTTATTTTTCCTGGTTCACAGACAAAGGGAGAGACAATGTTTTGACATTAACTATGGACTTTCTGTTTCCAAAAACATCTTAAAATACTGATATTTGAATTAACTCCAAATGAAACAAGTAGAAATGTAGCAGGAGTTTTTTCCCTTCTATTATGCTCTGTGCATTTGCTCTTCCTTGGATAGCTGCAAATCTCTGTGCATTTGCTCTTCCTTGGATAGCTGTTTGAACCAAACTCTGTTTGGTTCACTGCACTGTCACCTAATACAACATAGAGCACGATTTTAATTGGCAAACTTCTACATGGGAAAAGAGTTTTAAGAAAATGGAAACACATGTATTACAATAAATATAGCAAATGGCACTGGACTATACTCGAGCTATCTTTTGTAAAGCCTCTTGGAAGCTAGTAGCTTTGCTACAAACTGTAGCGCTAGGAAGAAAATTGCTTTTCTGAGTCTGGGGCAGGCCAGAAGCAAGACTGTCCCAGAGCACAGAGCCTACCACGCTGGTTCGGACTGGGCAAGATCCACATGAGCGATGCGGTCTGCACTGACAGCAGCAGCTGGCAGATCGCATTCCCACCCAAAGGACCGTGGTGCACTCTGAAGGAAATAGTCCAGGCTCTCCCATGGTCCCTCCGTGCCTGGGCGGCAGAGATACAATCTGGCTGCTGAAGGTTAATTAGCGAGTGGTTTTCCTTACTACCTACTGCTTTAATGTCACACATTACTAAGGTGATAATCTGTGATACTTGCTTCTGAGCATTCACTCCTCATATTTGCAACTTCAGGAGCTAGTTTAAAGTTGCCAAAGATACTAAGACAGCTTTGAATATGTAAATATGTTATTATATTTAATATATCGATACAATTATCTACATGATTTTTTTCCTCTTAAGAAAACTTCAAATACATCATGCAATGAGTAGTTATACTACAGTTATACTGCTCTGTTGACAGGTATCCTCTACAAAGCAGCTTCTGAGAAGAAAGGGTAACAAAGCTATGAAAATAATTACAGGGGAAATACTGCAGTTAATTTAAGAGTCAGCCAATTTATTCACGTCTGGAAACAGCAGTAGCAAACAAATGGTGAGACGTAGTAAAGGACAATTTTCCAGGAGAGATTTAGTTAAAAATCCACTGACCACACTGGATTTCTCATTAGTGTCGAGCTGAATCTTATGATAATTCATTCTCCCCACGAGAACAATATTTACACATTACCAATTAGCTATTCTTTAGTGAAAGAGAGTTTTTCAGCATTACATGGGGACACATGTGGGCTCTGTAAAAACATGAGATGTGTAACACACGGTAAACAGAAAGTAATGATCTTAAACAGGCCAAACCCTTGAATTCGTCACTAATAAATGTCCCCATGCATTCAGCAGTCCTGGCTGCTGGGAGCCTGTTTTCTTCAAATACTTCAAACACTAAAATCCAGGAACATTTATTATTTTAATCCACTACAGGCAGTGCTTGATTTAACTTTATTGGTTGTGGTGGTGGTAGTGGTTATAGTGGGGGTAAAGCTATGTTCTTTTACACATCATTTCAAAAGGGCTTAATTATATTTTATAGCTCAGGCCAGGAATCTTGCTTGTTTTGTGTCTAACAAGGTTCAAATGGAGTTCAGGTCAGTGATGAATCAGAAGAGAAGTCAAAGATGGTTATCTATTTGAAATGAGCTCACCTCCCTTAAAGAATAACTGGGCAGGTACATCACGTTCATTACACTACTGAATACTAAATAGCTGAAAATTCTCAATTCACTTGTTGATTTGGTTAATTTTGGATTTTGTGATGCCTGATCAGAGAGGGCATACTAAAGTTAAGATCTAAAGGGGTTTTCGTTTTTGGTCAAGGCCATCTTTGGTATACAATAATTTAGAATATATTTGTAAAGCTCTATATTGCCCTATCTTATTCTAATTAAGTGGACAAAAATTCATAATGGAAAACAACAAAAATAGTGTTCATTTTGCATCCGTGAGTCCAGCTGTCAAAATTGACTGAGTGCTATACCGACATGAGTAATACTTGGTTCTTGTATCATAAACATTTTATTTTTAGATATCAGCAGTTTTCAGAAAAGTGACTAAACAGTCTTACTCCAGCTTTACAGATGGGCATGGAGAGGTTCTTCAATTTAAAAAAACCTATGTATTTTCACGTCTTAATTTTAGGTGGTTGGTTGAAAACTTTGGTTTATTTTCAGGAGATAGCTGGTACCTACAACTGTCACTGCTTTATAAAGTTGTAGATACTTAGCACTACTAACAAATCAAACATTGAATGGTTGTACAGTAAACGAAGTGTTACAAAATAGTGGATGCCACTCAAAATGTAGCCCTATATAATTGCCACAAGGTTGAATTAGAATTACAGCTTTGGTGTCTTGCTCCTCTGCTCTGTACTTGATTCACTTGATTTCAACTGCTTTAATAAACTAAATAGTCCATGAACTAGAGGGTAACTTTTCTTCAGAAGTAAACCATCCTGAAGATAGTGCCTGGCAGCACCTGAGCTGTTTGAGCCTCTATAACCCAGTGAATTATGCTTGTGGAAGTCCAAGGCTTGACAGATATACCCAGGCCACACAAACTGAACAGGTTTCCCTGCACTCTTGGGATGTGGTTCCCCAGGATTTAGGCCAGTCCAGGTCCAGGCTCCTATGTCCCAATCTTCTCCTCCCTTCGGTCCTTCCTCCCTCTCCCTCCTTTATATACTTCTCTGAATTCTCTTTTGTGCCAGCATGGTCATTAACATGGACCTGTCCAGTGAGCCAGCTGAAGGAGACGATCGTGCTGGAAACTTTTCTCTCCTGTTGGGTTAGTTTTCAGACAGATCAGTGCCCTGACTCAACTCAGTGAACAGCTGCCCGAGTAACAGAGTTAGCACAAGGCAGAGGGTGGAAATATGTGGCCACAGTAACCTAAACTTCCTATGGAATTGCACCTTTTGTTTGGGCAGCAAGTTGGTGATCTCATCCCATAAAAAATATTCTTGTCATAGAAAAAGAAGAAACGTGTTGCCAGTATGTCAACAATTTAAACAACTTAAGGAACTGGTCCTTAACACCAGGTAATAATACCTAATCTCTGTGTTCTGTACCTCACACTGCAAAACGTAGATTGAACTGGAGGAATTAGAATCACAGAATCATTAAGGTTGGAAAGGACCTCTAAGATCATTGCACAGAAAGCATAAAATGTACAAAGAAAACGTTCAGCTTTCACTGTTATCTGTATTTCCTCATGAATGTAAATATTCTATAGAATTGACTACCATGAAAATGCTGTATCACCTACTACTGCCACATATAGCACTGGGATCCACATAACAAAAGAAATTCCAGTCTCAAAAAAATATGCGATTACTTTCACAATAAAAGCTGAAGAGATAACAAAAACAACCGTATTTGTTCTGAATAGAATTTCATTTGGAGTCTACTTTTTAAAGTCAAGTTATTTAAACTGTAAATGCAGTTCTACAAAATTAGTGCACACTGTCTTGAATCAACAACTTACAACTAACTTTTTTTTTCTTTTTTCTTTCTTTTCCCCTGAGTTAACGTGCTAGTTCATCAGTAGCAATTCTGAACCCTGTTACAAAGTACCAGTAGGGAATCTGACCAGGATTAATAGTGGTACTCAGTTCTGGGATTAGGTGGTGTCTTGTTTCATGGATTTTAGGCCATCTGTTCTTCCCTCCTACATTATACTCCTGCAGAACTATAAACGCACCTCCACCTCAGGGACTATAGAAAGGAATTAGAATTCTTCTGCTTTTCATTATCACAAGATTCAGTAACTCATTTCATTGTCAGGATAATCCCCTTTTACTCTTTCTTTTGCGCTTGCAGGGTATGCCAAAATGACAAATAAAATCCCAGATGTTAGAGACCTGATGAGGTCTCCACCTTTTCTTGAGTGTTGGGTTTAAGCTACTTGGGACACAGTGTCAAATCTGACAGGACCCTGATGCCCACACCCAATATTCATTAAGGTTTGTTAGTGATTTGTATAGCTGTCTACAAGCTCCACTTCCACCTCAATCCTCAGTGGCCATTTAAATATTTAGTTTGTCCTCTGGCTTTTACTGACAAAGAATTAATTTCCTATTGTTCAAGTGTTGGAAAGAGTTTATATTTCTTTCTAAAAGTAACAAAGGTCTTCTGGGTGTTGTAAATGGCTTGTTACTGCTGCATATTATTTTAGGTAGTCATATCTAATTTAATGTTTTATTTCCCCATGGGCTAACTTGCATATCTGCAGCATCCAAACACTACGACAACGCCTTAGCAGAGTTTTCTCGAGAGAGTCAGTTAACTCCAAAATGAAGTTTGGTCTTTGCTCTACACCAATTAATAGCTGCATTTAATTTTAAATATTTCTATAAAGTATCTCAAGTATGTACTTTCTTTCAGGTTTAGTAAAAATACTTGCGATTATCATACATTCAACTAGTGTTTATTTTTTTCCCTTATTTATATGCTAAAGTAATCATCTCTGCATATGGGACAAAGGGCTAGAGAATTCTGTCTATGATCTTTGGAATATTTTATGTCCGTAACTCTCTCAGTTCAGACACTGAACAGCAAGACTTCCCTCCTGTGTCCAGCCAGAGCAAAATAAGGCTCCACCAAGAGGCTACAGGCTTCTTGCTGTCTTTCACTCTGGGGAGAGTACAGCCCTCAACTTCTCTCATTTATCTGCTCTTTTGGCAGGTAGGTAGTGCTAATTTCAACACCAAACCTAAATTAACTGAAAGCCATATGTTTAGAATTGCATTCTATTTCCTAGTATTGCTAAAAATTATTTCAACTTTAATGGCATGTGACTGTTCTGGAGTGAGCTGCATACCTCAAGTGTAATACCAAGCAATCTCAAATCTGACTGGATACATGGCACTCGAGAGCTCTAGCCACTTTGTAGATGATGCCACATGCTTCAGAGGCCAAAAATCACTGAACCAGGTCTAACGATAGTTCTTGAACTTGGGGTTTTTGTCAACAGTACAAATAAGCTGCCAAAAACGAGCTAAATGTTTGTTACTTGCTTGTATGAAATGGGTACAAGTTTTAACTTGCAACCCTAAGCCACAAAATATAAAATGACTACAGATAATTATTTTATTTAACATCAGTATGACTTAAACTCCTGCCCTTAAGGGTATCAGAAAAACTGTAGTGGTAGACTCTTTTGAAGTAAAATTAATAATATCTTTTTTTGGAAAAGAGATTTTGGTTTGGTTTGTTTTTTTGCCAATACACTGCATCACATTACTAAAACCAAAATATTCGGGATTTCACCATAAGTACAGAGGGGAACATAAGTATTCTAGCAGAAATAGTAACTATGTTGTTATAAGTAACTGTTGTATTAAAACATGAAAAATGTCCAAAAAATGCAGTCCCTTGACAGACTAAAGGTTTGGGGTTGTATAACAGTGCAGAAGGATATGTAGAAATGGAGGTGTTTTAATTTGATCCAACTGCAATGTGAGTGTTCAACACTTACAATTTATTTTATCAGAAGTGAAATAATTCAACTAATTAGACCCTCTGTTTTTCAGAAGCTACATCTTTTTACTTTCATTAGAAATTAAGAAGAAAAATTAAAACAGAAGGCCTTTAGCTTCCATGATTAAACCAGGAAAGTCTAGAGGGAAAACTGATAATTTTAAAAAAAGTTATATGGCAAGCTTCTTTCTTAATTTCAGCTAAAAAAATCAAAGCATTACACAAGGTCACGCACTTTTGTTTTCCCCCTATAAGGGAGGAAAAATGCTGACAATACATTCTTGCGAGGTTTTTTTGCTAAATAATTCCTAGCAAATAGGATTCCTTACAAACCAACTTTGTCTCCTACATTAAAACTCATCTGGAAAAGGGGTCATTTACACTGTTTATAAAACACTGCCACATAAAATGTGTAAAACCCCCCATATTTCACTAAAAATAGCTTGCGTAAGTAAGGGATTAGAGTAGTTTCTACTGCTATAATTGTTCCTTTGTAGTTTTTTCCATGATGTTTTTGAACAGTGTTTTTAACTATGTTCATTAAAGTCAGCACATCAAAAAGGATCAAAGAGAAAGCTAGTGAGAACCAAAGAAACCCCAAGCGTATTGTGTTGTCTCACTGGGGAGTTATGCAGATTCAAGTAAACAAGTGCAAATTGTTGAGGTTTTAATGAAAATTTTCTACAATTATTGTATCTGAAGTCATTCTATATAATAACATCTGTACAGCAGATGGCCATACTGTACAAAAGGCAAGCAATGCTCCTTTTTCTTCCTCTGTTTTAACAGTACATCTGAGATGACTACTTTTGTCATTGTGCTTAGTTTGGTTCAGCAAATAATTCGTAAAATGCAGCTGCTGCAGATGGTCACAATAGTTATTTAACTGTAAAATCAAAGACACAATGAAGTATTTGCGTATTAGTTTCATTCTATAAAAAAAATAAATCTGACATTAACCCTGTTCAGCTCAAAAGGTATATCTATAAAACCTTTTGTAAAAAGAAAAGTAGTGAAGAACTGATATATTTAAATACTCCTTGCTCCCAAGGCACAGCTACTACACTTTTTAATTGAGTTAGCTTGCGTAATTTGTTTGCAATAATAAAACAAATCTAGTTAGTAACTGTGATAGTCTTCTAAAGTATTTTTAAGACGAGATTATAATCCCGTTTCCCCCACACTGAGTAATTTATCTTCTTTCCCGAAGTTATAATTTCCACTTTGGTTTCTATCAGCACTTGAATTTCAAGTTAATAATTTTAAATAAAAATCCAAACCATTTATTAAAAGAATTCTTGACAGTTTCAATCAGTTTTCTGAAAGTGTGTCTTTCGCACTTCTTGAAACTTAAAACAATTTATTGCACCGTCACAACAGCATGCAAAACCTCATGCACATATATTTTTCTTTTTATAAAGCAAAGATAAGGCAAATTTAACTGGAAAAAATGTGGAAAGAGTCTGTTGATGTCTATTTATTATCTGGTTATAAAACTTCTTCATATAGAATAACTAATTTCCATTTTCATTAGATTCAGCGTCAGTATTGCTTTACTCAACAATGCTTGCCAGACTACAAACATACTGAAGATTCATGTATAGCTTGTGACATGAAAAATAAAGATTGGCTTCCTCAGACTGCCAGAAGAATTAAGAAACAGAACTTCGTAGCAGAACGTTGCTGAGGCTTAACAGGCAAGGCAAGGTACGTCCTCCTTCTGGGAGGATGAAAAACTCCAGGGTAAGTGATACACACTGCTGAGTTTGCCAAATTGCTTCATAGTACAGTGACGGAACGGGCTCGGCTTTGATATATCGAAGCTTGCCGTGGACACCATAATGTACCATGGGACAGATAATGTATAAATGATAGAGGTGAAGTGATGGAAGGAAAGAGGATTGTTACACAGAAAGAAAACTAGAACTATTTAAAGGACATTAGAAAGGCCTTTTACTCAGTTGCAGTGGTTTCTATGCTAGGGTTGCGATCTGACTGGAAAAGCGTGGGAACGCAGGCACTGTTCCTGCCTGTACTGCTGTTTATTTATGGATAAATCAAGAGTTTCAGGCTCCAGCACTTTCACAGGCTTTCATGTCTTATGAACCTTAAATTTTTCATTTTTAACTTTTAAAACAATAAAGAAGCACTGAAACTTGCTGGCCTGAGGAGAAATATTTCTGATGAAAAAGAAAGAAATCGCCACCTCGCTTGGCCTACAACTTGTTCCTCTCAGCTACAGACCATTTTACCTCGCAAGCTACTCTGCCAACTACCTATAGCTCATCTCCATATCATGTAAATGTACCATCTTATTAATTTTATTAGAAGACTAATAAAACAATTTACAAAGACATTAAAAATGTCTTAATTTTAAATGAGTCTCTGGTATCCTGTTAATTGTACCCAAGGTGTAAAGGTTCCTTGCAATTCTGCAGTAATTAGGCTGGAGCACCCGTTTTCCCTGGGTGACTCTCAGCTGTGCAGAGGGAGCATATAAAAATTTAAAACTTCATAAGCCTGGAGGAGTATAATGGTATGACCCAATATTTACACAGTAGCATACGTCAGGGCTCTGAACAATTATTTCTGTATTTTTTTAAGATATAGGGTCCTAACAAGAACATGTAGTTACAGAGTGAAAACTCAAAATTTTGCCCTTTGTCGTTCTTGTAACCACTATTCCAGCCAGAATTCCATCAATAAATTAGTAATTACAAGCTAGGGGATATTAACTACAAAATTAAGCACTCTTGGGTGCTGCCTCACTGAAAGGAAAACTCAGGTGATGGAGTCTATCAGGGATTTGCTATTTTCTGTTGTGGCTTTATGATGTTAGCTAGAGGAGTTCCCCTCAATGCCCCACACTTTAAAATGGTTACTAGACCACCACCTTGAACAAATCAGTAGCACTTCCAACTTTCAAAAACTCTTACCTGCAGTTTTATGTCCACTTTTAATATTCAGACTCCCACTGAGGTTTGATAAAGAGACTAACAAACAAGGTTTACTGGGATGTGGGATGGTTTCCATCGAAACAACCATTTGAACAGTGTGAATGGAAATTTTCTGGAAGCAGGAAAGGGCTCGCCACAAATTTTCTTGTACTGAAGCCCTTTGCACAGCGTTGATGTGTGCTGCAGGTAGAAAATCCTTTGTACTGGGGTGTTTGGTTATTGAAGTGACATCCTCATCTGGAATAACGCCAGCTGACGGAGCAGCCTCCTTCCTGGGCTCATCATCATTTGTGGTTATGATTTTCTTCAAAAACTGGTTTATTTGATCGAGTCTGACAAAACTGAGATTTGCTTTCAAAGGTTTTGATATGTCCACATTTATGTCAGCTGTAGGAGAGAATCAGAGAAAGAAATATGAGAAGCTATAGTGCAATTATTCAAGCAATGTAAAAATATTAGGCATTTAGTGGAGATAACATTATTTCTACCATGTTTCATTAAAAGGATTGAATCAATGGTAAAACATAATGAAACAATATTTTTAGGAATAAATCTGAATTAAAACATCATGACAAGTACTATAAGCAATCTTCACTATATACGGCTTTAAAGGAAGAAACATGTCACAATGTCAATCTTATTTCCTTGTTTCTTCCCAGGGATCACCACAGCTATCTGAAAGACACACACTTTATTCGAGTGTGTAGGAGGGTAAATACATTAGTCCTTTTGTGTCAGAATGAAAATATACTTCACATTCTCTTGAGTTTTATGTCCAGTAGAACTATTTGACTAAACTCCAAAGCCAACAGCAAACATTTTCAACACATTTAAATGAGTGAATAACATGTATATTCTGTTGTTTCCTACACAGCTAATACGCAGTATTCTTCAATGCATTTTCAAGATGAAATGTGAAATAAAAAGCAAATATAGAAACTGAGGTATGTTTAGATTTCTTTGTTTTCAGGGACACTGGAAAAAACTAATACTTTTAAAATGTCCTTTGCCTCCTTAGTAAAGGATTTTGGTACTTCCCAGACTGCTAAAAGTCTCACAGAATTTTTAGAAATCATAACTAATATGAACAACATTGACAGTAGTGATATTTTAGTAGCTGAAATGTTGCAATTACCAAGATTATTTCACAAATGGGAAGCAGGATTTTATGATGATTAAAACTTGTTTCTGTGCTGCTATCTGCCTTTTTATCAGTACATTACACTTCATTACAGAAATCCAGCTTTAACGTAGTTTTTAAAATTTTTCATTTCAAATTCAGCTTTCACCCAGTAATGAGACGGCTAGCCAGGGCAGGGGGAGAAGTTTGCTTTTCACTTTGCTGTTTGATTCCCACCATCCCACCCCCAAGAACCAAAAATGATTAAAATTCTGTGCATACATCTAAACTAGATTAAATGTTCAGAGTAAACAGCACTACTTAGTTTCAAGTTTCATTATAAATATATATAGGAAAAACTGTTTGTTGAAGGTTTTACACAGATTAATGAATATTTCACCAAAATTAGGACCTACTTTCAAGTTGTCCAGGATCACGTTCTACTCTTAACGCTGATGCAAACTAATGAGCTTGATTCTTGCACTCTTTAGGTAAATTACAAGTTTTTACAACAACAGTAAAGGGCTGCAGGAGCAGAGCTTCGGAGCTGCTCTTAAACATAGGTTTATACTGACTTCAGAGAGTCCCAGGCACCTGAAAAAGCACTTTTCTGACCTCCCAAAATATCTGGGGGTTCTAAACTTCAGTTAGATGCTTTGGTATCTGAATAGATAAGTCTCTGAATTATAAACTAGCACTTTTTCTACAAAGAGAAGAGAAACATTAACGGCCATGTAAGATTTGTTATAGCTGAATTAAAAAACCCAAAATAATCTTAGTAACAAGTCTGTAGTACTACACAAGCCACAGCTAACTGAAATTTAAGACTGAAAAACTATTTTAATTGTAAATTACAATTTTAATTAATGGTTTTCTGAAAATGCTTTCTCTTGCGTTAAAGCCTTCTATGCTGAACTAGAAACTGGCAAAACACTATCTAACACGTGGGCTTAGTAGAAAGGCAAGTATCAAAGCTAAGAAGCTGGACATTAGAAGAGAGCAAGATTTTTAGGCATCCAAAACCACACATGATCAACTTGGAAGATTTTTCAAAATACTTATGCACCGATATTTTTAATTAAAACCAAGGGAAGAAAAATTTCATAACACTTTTGAAAATCTCTCCACCCTTCTTGGCACTAAAGAATACCCCAAGACTCGCCTGCCTTTTTGCACACATCATTAGTCCTCTCCTCCCTTTGAATGGAGAAAGGAGACTTATGAAGAAAGTAGAGACCCATGTGACATTACAATATTAATTATGATACTCAAATGGAAAGGATTGTTATTCTAATGAAATGTAAAAAAAAAAAAACAACAAACCCCAAAACCCCAAGCAAACAAATGAGCAGCATTTTTCAAATGGCCCAAGTTTGAAATCCAACTCACACTAGGATTTGGGTTTCTGAACCATTTAGGCACTTCCAAAACAAGTCCCTTATCAACTTAATTTTCTCCATTAGTGATGTAGTAATAAAGGAGTAAAATAGAATAGATGTTCTTGGCTTTGCTACATAATTAAGTTTGTAAGTTAGTAAATGAGGAAAGGACCTTTATTGCTTGGTGTGACAGCTTTCACATCTAACTGCTTTGTCAAAGGCACATTTTATTGCCAATGCTTTCCTATGGTAGTATAGCCCAGAAGAGGAAAAAACAACAAAAAACCCTACAACCCAAAAACTGCTTACACATAAGTGCATAGAACAGGTGTCAAGCTAAAGCCAGAGAGTAAACTGATTGAGAAAGATTTAAAAGGAGATGAATAGGAGAGCCATAGTTCTCTCTTGGACTTCCTCAGGCCAGGGCAGAGAAGACACAGGGCACTGGTGAAGCTCAGTGGTGGAATATGCATGGCACCTGTGGTCCTGGGCCTGTGTTTTATCACTCCTGTTAGTCACTTGTTTTCACAAACACCGCGCTCATCCAAGACAGCAATAAAAAATGGACACTAGGACACAAGAGAAATGCAAATGACTTCCCTGTTTTCTGTTTGGAAACCGCACGTCACACAGAAAAATGTTGTCATGACTGGTAACTTGACAAAGGTTTGTATTGTTATTATTATCCAGTGAATCAGCCCTGACAGAAGGTGGTGGTAGCCAGAAGCATAATTGCAGAAAATGTAACTCTGGAACCTTCACTGCAAATATTTTAACTATCTCATAATGACATAGGTTATTTTTACAACTGGGGAAAGATTACGTAAAGAGATTCTTTGGCATTTTAAGTAAAACGTTCAAAAAATAAAAATCCAATTGAGAAATCAATGTTTTTGGTCTTTGTCCTGTTTTACACTTTATACTTCACGCTGTAAAAGAAACTTTAACATTCCTTCTAAGAAAAACATTTAACTGATGGACAGAAACAGTGAAAACTGATGAAATATGAAGAGCTATTTATAGCAGTTGATGAAGATAGATGTTCACAGCAGCTCCTCCAGTCACTCAAAATGGGCTAAAAAGAGATGTTACAATGTCAGGGGTCACCTAGATTCAGCTGAAATAAAATTTCCAGGGTGCAAAACCCAAGGGTTACAGTCTGTTTAGATTATTTTAAACACCTTGGGAAGCACACCACACAACACTGTGCAGATTCTGTACCGGTAGGAAAACACAGGTTCCTATAATTCAAACAACTCTTTGAATTATCCAAAATTACATCAGAATCAGAACAGGGGCAAAAGGTAGCTCAAAGCCATCTTTAACTCCTCAATTACATCAGTCTCTCCTTTGCCTACTAGTGACTGGCTACCACAATTATACCCCAATGCTTTCTTCAGATTTAAGACATAATAGCAATAACTTATTTTGCCAGGTGTTATCTATTTCCAGCAAATAAATAGTGAAGAAATTACTGTGCTTGTAAACAGATTACGTTCAAGTGAGTTACTTCTGGTTGTTTAAATCAGACTGAACTAGATGATATCGAAGCAATTTTTTTTTATAACAGTGTAGCATTTGAGTGTAGAATTTGAATTGTTCTCTCTCTCTCTCAATTTCTTCACTACATCTCTTTAGATTACCCTGTAAATCCATGTCTGTCAATTATTAGTTTCTAATTACCCTTCACAACTTTCCAAACAGCTACTAGGAAACAGAATGATGAAATAACTTGAGTTAAACTACATCTCTTTAGATTACCCTGTAAATCCATGTCTGTCAATTATTAGTTTCTAATTACCCTTCACAACTTTCCAAACAGCTACTAGGAAACAGAATGATGAAATAACCATTAAGTTAAAAGGAGATTAGATAAATATAAATAAATTACACTTATTATATGCTCCCACCACACCAGGAGATGACTTAACAGCGAAAGGAAAAGAATCACGTTGCAATAATGAAATCAGAGAGGGAATTCAGGTCCCAGAGGCGATTCTACGGAGTTTATGTTAATGTACACCTTGTGGGGGACCAAAAATCAACTGGAATAGTTTCCTGAAAACTGTTTCCAGCTATTTTCTCATTTAAAAAGTTCCAACTTCACTTGACCCATTAGTCATCATATTACTTACATTTATTATGTATTTTGAAATCTATTACAAAAAACCCAATGGATTCAATATGGCCTGTTTGAACAAAATCATAACATCTATAAAAGAAAACCTATAAGCAGCACTCTGAAATTTCTGTCTGAAACAATTTCTTTCTTTGTCATTTTATTACTTAGAGCTTCAGATAAAAAATTTCAGGGTTATGAGTATTTTACCCTTGTTCTCCATAACATTCAGATTTGTACTGTGAAGATATAATTTTATTCTGTGAACTTGGGATAATGATATTACTCAAAAGGACTTTTTATTTGGTGGGCTAAGGATGAATAAGCAACACACAGTAACAGAGCTCCTAGCAAGCTGCTTTAGGTCAATCCCAGCTCTTACTGAAGTCAGTGGACTTATTCTAATATATGCCATAACTTAATGTATACCAGGTTACTATTTCTATGACTAATAAACTACCATAGTATACTCTTAATCTGAAAAACCAGAAAGTAAACTCCATGAAAATTATTTATAAGCTTTATTTATAAGACTGGGATCTTTTCACAGACTATGAGAAATGTTGAGTTGTGAGAGAGAAAAATATGGCATTTTCCAAGAATTTGTTCACTTCTCATACCGCTCATTCTGCAGTGGATCTTTTATTTCTCATAGCTAATCCAGAAAAGGCCAGATCTTTCTTCCTCAGGTTGGACATAGGTCTCGCTCTCCCCTACCCCAAGAAGGCTGTAAAATATTAAACTTCTTAATAAATAGTACTGTTATAGAAGAAACTACTATTTGCCCTAAACTCTTAGGAGGACTGAATTTCCTAGTCCTAAACAGGAGAGGAGCAGACAACAGGCATGAAACATTTTACCACTGGTAATATTCTTTCTCTGGGAGCCACCCATCCTGATGTAAGGAGTCTCAAAGAGGAAATCTGAGGAAGGTAAAGGTAATCTTGAGCCCTGATTCTGATTTGGAGTCAGGGTGGCCCTTCAGTAACAGGGAAATAGCTGAACTGCAAAAATTAAATTTATAAAAATAGGAAAGAGAGAGACATGTAAAGAAAAGACTAGCTGTACTGTTCTCAATTGTCCCTGGTCAGGCATCAAAAGAGAGACAAATTAAAAGAAATTGAAAAGCAAGAAGAATACAAACGAATTGTTTTTATCCTCTAATTCATCATTCCCAATTTGGATCAAGGGAAAAGAAGGAAGAAACTTGAGACAAGGCTTCAGAGGCCATCTGCAGTCCATCTTGCATTCTGCTTCTTTGAGACAGATGCTAATTAGTCTGGAAGAGCCTGGTAGTCACTGCTCAGTATTTCTACCTACTGCCATCTATATGCTGCAGCCCCACAGAAGCAGCTCTCTAAAGCCAATATGGCAAACTACAGCCTTCAGGGAGCTTAATCAACCTGAGCCACGTGGGGTGTTCCCCAGCGGTAACAACTCCTACTTCCATGACCTAGTATGTCATTGACATTATGTGAAGGCGGCACGAAGACATTAACAGCTCTAGCTAGCCAGTGCCTGGGTTTGGTATCTCAGACAAGGCTCAGTGATGTAATTCTATTATTTTTCTTAAGTTGTCACAATTGAACCAAAATAAATTCTTGTAGGTTGAGAAGACCAAAGATACCATTAATAAAGGATGGAGGGTTACTGCTAGTCATAGGATGTTGACTGAAAGGAAGCAACTGTGCAACTACCAAATATATTACAGAAGTGTGTCAAGGGTTGGGTGGCAAGGCCAAAAACTATAATGCGGGCATTGGAGGCATTACCATGAAAGGAAAGCCCTAGCTGAGGGAAACATTAACTCTCTCAACAGAGAGTCAGGAAAGTTGAAGCACAACACAGTGAGATGAAATAAATTGTTCCAGGTCGTGGAGCAGGTTGTGGAAAAGGAAAGAACCCATAAATACTAACTCTCTATTATCTGCTTTAGCTGCTGGATAATACATCTATATTAAGACATACATGAAGAAAGGAAAAAAAAAAAAAGAAAAAAAGGAAAAGCAAAAAAAAGACGATTTCAGAAAATTGGGCAAATGATTGAAAAAAGTTTTAAAAAAGAATGCCAATACACTGAAAAAGATACCAAGAAAATATTTTCAAACTTATCCATGTGGCTTCAGTGTGCAGTCTTCATTTTCAGTACTTAGGCATGTAAGAAACTAAATTTCATTTAAACTAAGTGTTGTAGACATTGCTTTTAGAAAGGCACTTTGATAATTTTACACATTATTACACTGATATTACAGACAATAGATGTGTCAAAAACAAAGCAATACCTACAGGCTGGTACACCTGTTTGGAATATTTCTCTTTGCCCTCTTAATCAAATAAATATCATTTCATGGCTACAGTGTCAGTGCTTTAAAAACTTGTTTGTAAAAGAGCAAAGGGAAAAGAAAACCTACTAGAAAGCTCAAAAGTTTTGCAAATGACCCAGAGTTAATTAGAAAAGTCTGCACCCTGGCTAGTTCCCCTTCTCACGTGTCAGCTCTCATTAAATCAAAAAATTCTCATTTCAAAGTTAACAAACACCATGGTTAACAAAACTGTTAAACTGGGATCAAGTGGGCACATTCCTAGGTTTATATATGATGTCATGCTAAGCAGCCCACAGCTGAACTTGCAAGTAGTATGAATGATTTTTCAATATATTAAGTATCTGATCTAATGCTAATTTTCTTTCTATAGGCTAACTGTGCTGGGAACAGGTGGCCCTGCTTTCAATTACGGAGGGCTAACATGCCAGTGTGAGGCCTGGATTAGTTCACCTTCTCACAGGGAATTTGCCTCGGTTGGGAATGGATTTATTATGGCTTCACACATGGAACAGAGCTCATGTCAGCTGAGGGCAGTGATACATCATATGATTCAAATTAACCTGCTGTGGACTGTTCCGCAGGGCTGATATTGTGTATTAAAATGACGACATTTTTAAAACAGCTTGAAAGAAACCAGGATTGCTGAAGTGCAATGGTTCCAATTTGTTCCAACTAATCTATCACCTGCTGGAGATATTATTCTAGTGGGTTTCTGGTAGCTGCTATTTTCCAGGTTTCTCCAAACCACTGACCTTGCTAATGGATACAATTGTTGCCTTTGCAAACAGGGGGAAAAAAGCTGGAGAGTGTGCCATGGTGCAGTTTTGTTTGTTGCTTTGTATGCATAACCCTAGATCCAGTGCTGTGCCCCTTGTGGTGTCCAAACAGTGCCAGGGAGGGACTGGCAGGAAAGAGCAATCCCCCAGGTCCCCCAGTTCTCACTTTATCTTTCAGGGGGATTATGGTATTTCTTAGTTTGTCTGGATAGTTTCTTCTGTAGAAATTATTTTGAAAGGCAAAGTATCAAGGACCACAGTTAATTCACACCTTGCCTAACGTCTTCCCAAGAAACTGCTGGGGGAAGAGGACTTTGGCATAAACCATCTATATTTTGCATGTATAAATATTTTAAGGCAATTTGTATGAAGCTGTACTTCATAAACAAGTTTTGTATCATTTGCATGCAGAGAGAATACATCAAAAAGACAGCTTTTATAGCTAAGAAAGCATAGTGAATTTAACAAAAAAAAAAATTCCAAAGAAAGGACTTAGAGGGTAAAGAGAATAATTTTCAAAAACTATTAAAACAAGATGGTCATATTTGTTCCTCACCTAATGAATAATAGCTAATGCTGAAGCAATAAATAGTTCACTTATACGTATTAGACAAGAATTAGATGTACAATCCAGTAACAGACTGAATATAAAAGAGAGAGGGTCATGTAAACTGATGTAGAAGGAATTTTAAAAATTTTAAATAATTAGTTACTGTAGAAAGAGAAAGAATAGTCCTTTAATACATTGTGGGGTTAAAGTTGAGGTCTGTTCCCACAGGCCTGATGATGAATGCTTATTTCTCCTAGGATCCTATTACCTTAAATCTGGAAGAAATATCATTTTTCTTTAGTTGCCAAAAATGTACAAAATAATCAACTCATGTGGCAAGAAGTGCATTAATATATCCTGTTATTCTCATTTAATTAGTGGTTTCCAAGTTTAGCTACTTGCTGTAGTTTTTTGATCTCCAAGCTAATATGGACTGACAACCTGGTTTCCTGTGTGGTGAAACCATACAATTTTTCTGTGGAACACTATCTACTTATCTACTCCAGCTGACAAACTATTTACAAGGAGTACCAGTTTTATCTAACACAGCAAACACTGGGAACCACTTGCGGATTTTTTCTTTTAACTGCTTGCATAGTAGTTTGTATCATAAAACATAGGCATGTTTGATTGTTATATTTGAAATTTAACCTCAGCACACTAACAATGTATTTTGTAAGAAAAATGACATTACAATTAAAGCACTGAACTTTGAACACTTAAAATCCATACAGAAATCTGTATAGTTATCCCAACGGTTACATCCAGATTTTTGTCTGCATAGCCACAGCTTTTAAAAATATGCTGACTTTTCAGAACAGCAGATCAGCTACCAACAGGTAGCACCTACTAGTGCATCCAACACATTTTAATAATTTACTTACTGCAGTTATAAAACACATATACATAAATGAATATGAAAACACACAGTATGTCCTTAGAAAATATGCCAGTTAGTAGCAGCATTATTTGCCAAATGTTTGCCAAAAAAGAGCAGGCCTTTGAGGCCTGCAACATAAGCATACTCCAGCAGTGCATTTATTTATTCATTCAATTTATTAACTGTGATGTCTCCCAACACAAATATCGTTTGTCTGGTGACCTTACAAGAGCTCTCAGGAGTTTTGCTGAGGTTTTGTCCTCAAGGAACAACTGCCAGCTAGTTAGGAGCTGGTGATGTAGACACTTTCTCCAGGCCTGCTGACGGCCAAGCTACCTCACCCTGGAAGAAGTTGTGGTTAGAGGACTTCTTTCCCCCCAGGAGAATTACTAACTTATTTTCCAGTAGCCTGCTGAGGAGCTGTCAAGCTTTCATAACTCTTTGCATGTGCGGTTCTGACGCAATCACATGTGGAAAGCACCTTCCATTACTCATCCAGTGAAACCTCCAGCCCCCAAGGAAGGCTTCTTGGTAAAGGTTAGTTTATTTGAAGAGGATCGCATAGTGGCAACAGCTGAGGTTAGAAAAATCTGCAAAGGAATGCAGAGCTGTTTTGTCATATTACACTGGCAAAACACTTCATTAAAATTCAGAGAAATTACTATTGAGTCATGTCTAACGATAGTTCCAATTAGCAGCAAAAAGATGATAAAAAAAATGCCTTTTGGCTAAGAAGAGATCCTGGAGAAGATCTCTGAAGTTTTATATGCTTTGCAAGAATAAATAGACTGAAGTTTATGATGCATTAATTTATGGTTTTTCAGTTCCCCATTTAGCCAAATACCACGGAGGGGAGAGATTTAACACTGATTCGAGATCTGACTGAATTGTTGAAAATGGGGTAGACCCTTAGACTACTTGTGAATCTATACTTTGCAAGCTGGTACCAACTTCCATGTTTGCTAGTTTAGTTAGAAGTCTCTCCTACTGACAGGAGAGCGTCAGGGAAACACCTTCAGGTGTGTAATAAATTAAATATAAAGGCTGCGCCAGGAAACTACAGTGAGAACCTTGAGAAAAGGGGAATGCACAGACGAAGGGTCTGGGAATATGGGAATCTGCCAGATGTGGGGAGAGAGGACACAAAAAATTGGGGGTGGGGAGGATAAAAGAAAACCAATCTGGCAGCAGTGACCAAAAGGCCACTGATACCAGGTGTCTCTACCCATCTTGTGCTAGTCATGATTAGAATGAAAATCTACTAACATTGGAGAACAAGTCTTATGAGGAGCAGCTGAGGGAACTGGGGTTGTTTAGCTTGGAGAAAAGGAGGCTGAGGGGAGACCTCATCGCTCTCTACAACTCCCTGAAAGGAGGTTGTAGCGAGGTGGGTGTCGGTCTCTTCTCCCAAGTAACTAGCGATAGGACGAGAGGAAATGGCCTCAAGTTGCGCCACAGGCTGCCCAGGGAAGTGGTGGAGTCCCCATCCCTGGAGGTATTTAAAAGACGTGTAGATGAGGCGCTTAGGGACATGGTTTAGTGGGCATGGTGGTGTTGGGTTGACGGTTGGACTTGATGATCTTAGAGGTCTTTTCCAACCTTAATCATTCTATGATTCTACTATTATCATCAATTAAGTGATACTGTATAGTATAATACTATATATAATTAAGTGATACTTAATCACTTACTGCCTTTAGTTCAAATGGCAGTAGAACATGCAGTAGGTCTGAAGGTTCAAAGTCCTATTAATGAAGTCCTATTAATGAAGCCAAATAGGGATCAATATAACAAAAGCTCTGCACTATCAGGTGGTTTTAAAATCTTCTCTTAAAATAATGCTTTTAAGGCAGCACAGAAAACCGAAAAAGGGGCAATGATGAGGTTGTTCACGTACTTTATTCTTTCCTTGAGACTCCTGCCTGCCTGGGTGCAAAAAATGGATTTTCAAGTTACTTAACCACAGTATGTATAGTCAGCAGGTAAACATGTCTGTCTCACTTCTCTGGTTGTTCAATTTGATGTCCTGGGGTCTGATATGCAGAAGTGATTACTGCTTCACCAAAAGACAATATGAACTGCTTCACCCACAGACAATAGGAATCTAAATTTCTATATTAAGTACCTTGGAAAACTAAATTGTGCGTTTTAAATTGGTAACCTTAATATAACAAGAATACCTTTCTTTTCCCTGTGCCTCAGTTGCCTTCCGTGAAATGGCAAGGGCATACTATTCCATCACCCATGGGAAGGTTGTGCAGGTAAATTAGTATTTCTGTAGTGCTCAGATCCTAAAGCAGTAAGCAACGCAGAGGAAATAAGTAATTCTGCTGTAGAGCCAGGTTTAGATAGCGTGCTGTAAGACTGTATGAATAGATAACTGAATGAATAGGAAAATCCAGTACTGGAGAGTTGCTCATTAAATGACTGATAACAGCTCATTCTGTGTGCCAAGTGAAGTAAGGATATTTGGGGGTGGGGGTGGGGAAGTTACACAATTCAACAAATTATAAGAAATATGCATAAGAGAAATGAATTATGATGGCACAGGTAAATGTAAATGTATTTTCTAACTTTTAATATAACCTCAATTATATTCTACATAGTAATGTAGTTGTAAGTACATAATTCACAAAATAGAGAATGGATGACACTTCAATTTACAGGAGTTTCTGACACTCTAGGAGTGAAACGTTAAGTCACATTATTTTAAGTAAACGCTAATAAACCTTCATACACCACTTACATTCTGTGTTAATTAAAGAAAGATAATATCACTATTTTTTAAATTTTACAGTATCAATACTTTAGATGACAGGAATTTGCAATGCCAGGTATCCAGATTCCAAAGAACCCAAGGCTTATAAAAATCTTCAGACACATTTTAAAAGTCAGCTTTTATAAACATAACTGTAATAAAATTTCAGTTGTTCTAGGGGTAGAAGCAGGTAGGTTTCATTCTGTTGGAAATTTGCCAACCTCAGCCTTCTTGAGGAGTAAAAATTCTAATTTTACCTTGAGAAGAAAATAAATAATTAGACCTTAAACCTATGACTGGTCCAGGACTGACCATTCCTCAATTTTGATTTCAGTTCAGGGTAATTGCTGGAGGAAAATTTCACATTCATTAGCAAGGAATACAACATTTTTCTGATGATCTAATGTGTGTGCCTATGTGTGCATGTCTACAAATAGATTACATTAGAAAGTAGAGATTGAAGTGCAATGCTTACCTGGTCCATTAAGGAAGTCTTTAATTTGCACAGTGATAAGAGGAGGCGGAATACCACTTTTAGCATCTACCTCTCCTGCTACTGTCTGCAACCAAATCTTACAATAATCCAGAGCTTCTGGTAGAGTCTTCCCAGGATCTACAGGTGATAATATCATAGTCATTAGTGATATTCCACGAATATGATACGTAACAAAATACTACATACAAAATTAATTAAATAAAATTAAAGTTTAAAATATAACACAGTAAATAATATTCCTAATGCTACTGTTATACATAGCATTTGTGCCGACCAACAAATGCATGTGTATTAACAATGCATGCATACATAGGCAAGAGGGCAAAGCTGTAATTACACAAAATGTAGAAAACCGCAAAAATATCAAGTAAAATATGAGCAAAAGACATCAGTTACCGCAAGATGACTTTAAATAGCAACCAATTTTAGCTTTAATTATGATGACACTGAAGCAGTCCTTACAAGAGGATCTGTGCTCAAAACCTGCTCCTTCTAGATTGTATTTTCATTGCCAGGTAGAGAAAATAGTAATGGAAAGATAAATGATAAAGGCTAAAAGACCAGAATGCTACCAGATCTCAGGAATAGAGCATAATGACAATGTGGTTCTATCGTTCCCTTTGGAGTTTCACTCAATAGCTAATCAGTAGCTATTCTTGCATACCACCTTGAATTGTATTCCTTCGATCAGTTTATAATATTACAATAGTACATTAAAATTAATTTCCTCCAAGTGCTATTCTTGTCTTTATTTTCCACATATCACAAATGGCAAAAACAGTACTGTAAAAAGGCTTTTTAATCTTTAGCAACTCAAGACCTTCATTATAATAGTCCTCAATTCTGGCATTACAGTTCTTAAATTCTAAATAATTATTCTTTATTATCAAGACTGCTATGTTAATTATTGAATGTCTGCCTCATCCTTAACAATTTAAGGAGATTTTCTTGATGTTATTCTCTCCCATTTTCAGTCAATTAAAAACTGCTATAATGGCTTTATTTGAGTTTTACTGAATGGATTCCTTTCAAGAACAGTATTTACATACCCACTATTATAGTCAACATATGGTATCGTGGTATCACAGTCATATGTGGACTGGGTATATAAAGTCAGCTTTGGAATTTGTATTTCTTGACCTTATCATGTGATTCATATAAAACTTGGCACATATGAACCCTTATGTGATTTCAAAGAACCTACTGAAACCAATTGATCATGACTTTAGATCTATATGGAAAAGATCAAAAGTTAGCACATTCTTCTGTTTTTATTTGATCAATTTTCAGGCAATGACTTTACAGCAGTATTTGTACTGCATGGCATATACATTACAGCCTTTCCTTCCCTTTATTCCCAGTATACGTTTATAAAGTCAGCTCTCAGCAGCTATTTAAGAGCTGTCACTGCATACAACAGATTTGTATATTTTCCATGTGAATTTCTACATTTTTATGGTTCTTAGCCCTTTCCTTTAATTACATTAACCAGAATGGTGTGGCACACTCCCTTTTCTATAGTAACTGCTTTAGGGAATATCTTGTTTCCTATGTCTGGAGTTTGCCTAGTATACTGAAAATAATAATAATAAAAAATCTTTACCACCAAAGTACACATCTTTTCCAAAATATAGTTTTGTAGTTGTTCTGAACAAGGATGTTATCTCTGACTTGGATCTATACCATAATACCTTCTTTTGTCCTAGTAGCTCATCATAAGTAAGTAATACGCTAATGTTTTTCAGAATATATAGTGTAAAGCATTACAAAAATTACTGAGCATTGTGCAATGAACATCACTGAATCAATTAAATTGATCTCTAAGTTACTGTTCCTTCAGAAGTATTAGTATAAACATTTAGGTGTACCAATATGGGGCAAAATGTTGCAATATGCCATTATTTTGTCTCATTTCTGAAAGATATCATCACATACTGTATATAGCAACCTAGATCATCCACCGGCTTTTCAGAAAATCCAGTAAATTTAGTCAAACATTTCTTTTGAAGAATACATTTACAGGTATTCCTATTATCCTGAAATGTGTTTATGTTATAAAGTACCTAATAATTATTTCAAAGTTGTAGCTGTTTAAAGATGAAAATATCTCTGATGAAAAGAACTTACACAGCAGAAAATCCTTGCGTGACATAATACATTAGCTATACAAACACTGCCCTCAGGGCACTGGGAATTGCAGCACGTAAGCACAGAATCAAAAAAATAAAGGAACCATGGGGCTCTCAGGACGTTATTTTGCTCTGTCATGTCTCCAAGGAGCACAGCACCATCACCTCTTCTTTACCTGGGGCACTGCAGGACTGGGATACGTGAATAATGAGAAGGACTTCAGAATTTACAGATTAGGAACATAACACAAAGAAACCTCAGTGCACAAAATTAGCCTGAGTCCAACAAAATATATTAGTTTTAACCTAGCACTGGCCTTACTGATTTCAAGGTACTGATTTCAAGGATTTTTTTTTTTTTTTTTTTTTTTTTTTTTTTTTTTTTTTTTTTTTTTTTTTTTTTTTTTTTTTTTTTTTTTTTTTTTTTTTTTTTTTTTTTTTTTTTTTTTTTTTTTTTTTTTTTTTTTTTTTTTTTTTTTAGTTCAACTGAAACTCTGTTATTCTGAAACTGAGCTAATTCTGGAAGCAGGATAGTTGCACTGACACAATTTTGCATCGGAGGTAATAATCCCCAAGGACCATGCAAAAAACTAGTTTGAGTGCTTCCAAGCCCATGGTTAATTTGGAACCTGGGTAACAGACTTGACCATACATTCAAATATGCCAGATATGGATCAATAAGTAAGTTTTTACATAATGAGAAGAAAGCTAAAATCCAGAGGTTTCAAACTGACTATGCTGGTGTATATCTCAAAAACTTGAAGGGAGTTCCAAATAGGAGCTATAAAATGTTTCTGGGAAGACAAATTCATTTACATCAAAGGTCAAAAGACTTAAATATGTGTATCGATTAAAATACCTTCTCAGTTAGAAAACAGCATATGCATTTTCATAGGATTAAGGATCAGGAAAGGACTAAAACAATATAAATCAATCAATAAATCCCTATGCCAAGGGCATAGGAATCGCCAGAGAAGCAATCGAATGAAAAAGAGAAAATTTTGGCTGAACAGTGAGGAATTCCTGTTGGGGAGAGCTGTTAGAAAAGGACTCTTCTCCCTCAAGGAAATTATGGAAATGTTCAGAATGTTTAAAAATACACTTGACAGAATGCTATAAAATATACAATAGGGAGCAACTATGCATCAGTAGGGAACTGGTCTGAATAATGTATTATAATAGGTCATTTCCATTTCCATTTTCTATGATTCTCCCAAAAATCAACACTTAAATTTGCAGTTATTTGTATAAAGAAAACGCTGGAGAAAACCCAAGGGATACATATATAAGTAAAAGGAGAGGCTAGTATTACTCCACAGCAAGCCAAGAGAGAGAAAAGAAAGGCTTGAGAAGTGAAAAGCGGTGAAGACGGCCAGAAATTCTATCCTCTACACCATGTGAAAAATTTGTCTGTGGCAGCAAAAGAGAAAATGGTGATACAAATATCACAGATTGACAACCAAGACTGTAATTTAAAATCTGTAAGACTGAGAAGCTGAGGCCTTCAATACGTCCACATTCCCCCCCCCCTTTTTTTTTTCTAGAAAAAAAGAATCTTTCGCTATTTTTGAACCCACCCAAACATCCAAAGCCACTTTTAGTCTTGCTAAGGTCCAGACCTCAGCTCCAAACTTCACAGTTTATGAAGCATCTTCCTAAACTTGATTTGAATTTGCAAGCTTTTGATTTCACCTGCTATCCCCTCATTCTTATATTAACAGGAGACAGCAAAAACTAAACTTCTGAAGAGAAGGGGGAGTAAGGGGAAAGGAAAGGAGGGAGGCAGGAGAAATTTCACATCTTGAAGATTTTCGTTCTCCAAAATCTGGTTTTGTTCCAGTTTGTAGCTGAGAGCCAGGGCAGCTCAGGGGGCATAGCCCATGGGAGGCTTTAATGGGGGGGTTCAGCGATCCACAGCACCCCAGCAGCCGCCAGGCAGGGGACAGGGCTACCGAGCGTGTGTGTGGGACGGCAACTTGGCCTGTTCAGCTGGAACTTTACCCAGACCAAATGAGCTCTGCAACACGCTTTTATTTCAATGGATGAATCACATTTTGGTCTGCAGTCAATTTTAAAAGCCAGTACGATGCTGCAATCATCTCTGCATTTCAAACTCTGAAGTGGAACGTTTGGTCCTGTTTTAAAAATGGTTTCCATTGGAATTTAAAGAACACAAGTGGGAAAACATTTCTACTAGCATACTCACAAGTGCTGTGTCAGGAAGTTAAAAAATGAGCACTTACAGTAACCTGAGGAATGTACATTCCCAGGCCAGCTTGTCTTTACGGGTGGGGGCTGCACACACCACACCCCCACACCCTCCCCATCCATGGATGCAGATGTACTGGACAATAAATATACTCGGAGGGGAACAGGTGACACTCCAGCAGAAGTCCTTCAATGCTATGCTAGGAAACAGCCTTAAATCCTCTCTCCGCCTCGTAGGAAGCACAGGCTGACAGTGAGGCAGTGAATCAGACTTCCTGCCAGAGCCAGCCTGCATTGCTGTCCTTGAAGCCTGGGCTTTCCATTAGATCAGAGGTTACATGTGGTCTTAGCTACTGCATCTGCTCTTCATGGACCCCCTGCCATCAAAGCGTGGGTGTAAAAAAAAAAAAAAAAAAAAAGTAAAAAAAAAAATAAAAAAAAAAAAAAAAAAAAAAAAATAATTCAAGAATAATTCTGGATGGCCTCACAATGCCTGTTTTTTGCAAATGCTTCGTTGGCGGAAGTTGAAGAAATTCCATGCATAACAGATATTTATTGAGAAATTTCTCTCCCTTAAAACAACCAAGCACCACAACCTCCTCTTTGAAAGTAAACAAACAAACAAATAGAAAAAAGATTTTTCAAGAATGCCCAGAGCACAATGCTCAGGAAATGAGGCAATTTTGTATCTGGATTACATTACCTGAAACTGAGCAAATAAGGATTTAAAAAAAATATTTATAAAAGCGGCTTATGAGATTACATTACAAACAATTGCACCCACTTTTATTTAAGTGGAAATGGCCAATGCTCTGTTTGCAAAAACTAACGGTTAGCAGATGCCTTTTTGTTAAATGTAGGATGAGCATTGAATAAAAAAAAGGTTGTTTTATAGCATCTTTCAGGCTATTTATACAGAATCTTACAAGTAAAGTCTGAGAGCAACTAGTCTTTTTAATGGTCCTTATTAAACAGTTAATATTTATTCCATTGATTTATTTACTTTGATTTGAAGTTCCTATACCTGGCATAGCATTGCAATCAAGACGTGCAATTACAAAAATAATTTAAAACACAAATGAAGCAGTCTAGCACAACCTTAATAAAATTGAGCTAACATTTTAATAACCTAGTAAGTCTCCTCCTCCTACAAACTGACTTGCCAGTGGACTTGGTTGGAGAGAAGGACTGAGGAAATTGAAAGCACAACCGTCAGGTCTTTAGCTCCAAGGCAGGCAAATGCTCCCATGTACAGACACTGGCCTGATGTAAATGTGCTGCTACTACCTGCTAATTAACATGCTAACAATACTTAACTTTTAACTAGCCTATTTCCTCCTATTTTATTCTTAAGTTCTTCCTTCTTTCATGTTTCAGAAAGTAAGCAAAAAATAACACAGCTAGTGACAGAGGAGCCAAGTTCTTTGGATGAATTTTGGTGTTCCGGCCACTGTGCAATACTCTCTCTCACAAAAAAAGAGTGATAGCTTAATGTGCAAGATCCTGAATTTTAAGCTCTATCAACTTGAAATCTTTCAAAAATAAGAACAAAACCCTTGTCCCAAATCAAATATATGTGGTTTCGTAACAGTATTAAAAACTTCATTTCTACACATGTTCAAAGGCAGTAAGGTAAATTTTGTCACCAGGCCAGGATTAACTATTATTCTCTTTAAAATTCATGCTGGTGCAGTTTTACAGTGTAATTTCCCTATTTTATTCAAAGCTTCATAAAACAGACTCTCATCAAACTACCTTTTAGAAGCAGTTCTAAATTCTAAAGTATCCTTCAGTGATTTACAGCTGAACAATGTATTTCTTAGACATACACTAATGGGAGGTGAGGGATGGAAAACATAACAAGGTCCAAACTATTACCAGCTTTTCTTTACCCTAAAGTTTTTATTTTTTGGAACTAACATCCCGCAAAAAATAAAATAAAACCTTCCTAATTTTACAATAGAATTTTGTATTTGCTTCTGCCTTGCAAGATTTGAGAGTTGTTTCAGAACTATAGATTTTTTCTTTTAGAAAAGCCGTAAGAAATAGCACAGTATTTCATAAGACCTGAATCTACTGCCGTTGAACTAACAGTAGTCAAGTCTTCAGAATTACACAACAAAACCGATTCAAAACAATTTTTCCAAATGCTTTAAAACATTCCTAAAATATTCTTATGCGGCGCATATGGTGTATATATATACACTGAATGATGATTTGAAATGGCAGAGCTTTTATTAGCATGTTTTGGATCTAATCTACATATTTCATATATAGCTTAACTATGTAAGCTTAACCGTATTAGTGTAAGTAATGAGAAACCACCCCCAAAGGAGCACCAATAAAACTTTATAACAAACATCATGTATTTTTCCTTTTGCCCAGACAAGTCCCAATTTTTTAGGTTGTGATGAAATTTGCTATGTTATAGGCCTGACCTTCTGAGCTGCTGCTGTGCTGTTGCCTATCTCCATCATGCGATGTAATGCACACCATGTTTTCATCAGGCCTGCTTGCCCAGTCCCACTGTTTAATTTTTTTTTTAAGGGGCAATATGCTCCATCAGTTCTTATAATCTAGTTAAAATATATCTTTTATGTTTAGCTTGTGTCCTTTTCCCCATCCTACCTTAGATAATGAAAAGATAGTTGCATGCATACAAACAGACACAAGAGCAGCAGTCTTCTAGAGTGTCTAACTGGAAATATTCTTTAGCAACTTTCACTGTAAATTAAACATCATTTATGCCCTCTTCCCACCCTCCAGTCCTTGATATTCAGAGAAATACAGGAATATAGTGCATACCTATTGTACAGAGGAAGAGAAGCTAACTTATTTCTTTCAAATAAACTTTATATTGTTCTTTATTTGGATGATACATCTCTTTCAGATAAAACTGTCAGCCAATAGTCACAATGTCAAGAAAAATTCGCACAATTGATGAAATTGACTGCAGCAGCACAGAAAGTGCCATGCAAATCTCCTGATGCTGTATTATATAATATGCAATATAGAGAGTGTGTGTGTGTGTATACACACACACATATATATATAAAAACCACATAGTTCATGGCTATTTTCTCTCAAATACACGTGCTAGAAATGAAAAATAGAAATTTCCAAAACTAACATGTTACCACAGTGGCATGACAACATTAATCCTGAACGATGCGATTACAAGCACGGCAGGTCTTCCTAAACAAGAGGCAGTAAAATCTTTATACTACCTATTTTGCTGTGTGAATTAGTGTGTGACTTGAAGTGTGGATTAGTTTTATTAACTTATTAACACATTTAGGATGGTGTTTTTAGGCACTAGAACTTTGGCACTCACTTCGAAAACTCTTTTGAAAAGAGCCCTAATGCTTTGGTAGCAAGCACCGGATTTTGTCTGATACACAAGTAAGGTACTTACTACTGCCCACAAAGGCAGCAGGATGAGACCAGAACTTCTGCCTTCACATAATATCTGACTCCTGCCTCCACACTTTTACCTTTGCCTGACACGGAGACAAAAAGCCAAAGAAAAGGGTAAGACCCGCGTAGGGCTAGTCTTTTGTCCTCCAAGACCTCTTTGGGTCTCAATGAAATACTGCTGGTGGCCGAGAAGCTCTCAGGCTGTATGTTCCTACTATCTTTATTATTTAAACTTCTTGCCGTGCTTTTGTGCTCTCTGATCCACTTTCAATTTGTAGGAAGACTGTATTACAGCTTGTGTTTTCCAGAATTGCTCCCATAGATATGAAGATGGTGAAAGACTTCAGAAGTTAATTGTAGGAGCAGAATGGAGAGAACTTTGCCCAGTTTATAGGTAATGTGGTGGCAGCTTGTACAAGGACACACTTGAATGCCGCAGATATGAGAAATGAAGTCCTATTGCATCTTTCCAAAACACTAAGTTAATGAAGTCGTGATCTGTAACTTACAACAACTCCAACTTTCCTTCAACTTTGCTTTGTTAATTGATTTGTTAATTCTTTTCATATTAATTGCTACAATCACCACCTTTTATATAGTATTTAACAAATAAACATGGGAATCTGGAGCAAATCAAATCCATGACACAGCTGTGTTTCTTTCAAGACAGGACAGCAATAGCAGAGAAAGATGAAAATGGAACAATGATAAAAGAAAACATGGCAGAGAACGACTCTTCTCCCTATTCTAAGTATCTTCTTTCCAGCTGTCTAATCTTCCTCACTGTTTAATCCCTCTTAAAAGTTCCACTATAATTCAGATATCTGAAAAAAGTTGAAGTCTATTAAAAAGAGAATTTTTAGTCTTTTGCATAAGCACATTATTTCAATGCCAATTTTCAAAAGATACCATCTCATTCAGCAAAGATTTGGTATAGCTGCACAAAAAACGTATACTACTTTTCACAACTGGTGTGCTATATGAACTCTGGCAACAAAAAACTAGCAATGTTTTTTACCTACAGCGCTCATTCAGTGAACAATTTAAAACCCCACACTTTTCTGGCTGCACATTCAGCAGATTTCTGCATCCTCATTTACATTTTTTTGGGGTAACACTCTGTAATGATGTATCTCATCAAACTCTTACATCTGGTACTGGCTGTCAGACAAATGAATTGCAATCATTTGATTTCTCTCTTCAGCAGTACAGATAAGACAGAAAAAGAAAGTTTCAGAATGTTTTCTTCTGAACAGTTAATTCTGATATTTCTTATTATAAGCTTTGCATATGAAAAAAAGCGCCATTCATTAAGACAAGGAAATTCTTGCAAAACCCTATTACTCAGCTGAATGAAAACTTAAAATACATGACATCATTAGATGTAATTTTAAAGATCACTATAATTTTCTTACAGTTTATGATCAAAACACCAGGTGCTTCTACAATGTTTACATTTTATCAGTAGGCTAATATAGGAAAATATTGTGATAATAAGTCATAAAAAAATGCTTTCTGTGAAATCAGCTTGGCTTACAACTCTTACTTCCTTAGGAAATGTTGAGAAATTAGAGTAATGCAACAATCCCTATCGCAATCTGGTAATGAGAAAGTAATATCAGGGAACAGGAAGAACTGGTTGCTAAAAGGTTAGACCTTAATTAATTTCAAACGTTTTACACACTTAACTTTATTCACCTGTGGGGTATAATTCTAAAAATATGTATATTTACCATTTGATTTTTAAAGACGTCCTAGAAGTCTCTCAGCTGTTTTCCACTGCTCCAGTAACTTTGAGAAGTGCAATTATTTTGGCAGTTATAACCAGGAGCGAATGTTAAATGCTCTTACCTGTACACTTGTAGTCTGAGGCAACTCCTTTAAGACAAGCGTCAAACACTGATATTTCTACCTTTTGCTTTCTGTGGTGGCAGCTCAGGAGCACAGAGGGCTGCGATACAATGAGGTAGAGAAATGGCTGTAGCTCTATGTCCCCAGTTCCCCTACGACCAGGCTGCCGAACAATAGTTATACCTAGGGCTTGTCGAGCTGACGATCTTGTGGAAGCATGCAGACTTTCCAGTGACAAAAGACCTGTTTTTCTCCCAGTAGACAGGGGAACATTACTGTTCAAAAGATCGTCTGCTGTGACAGAGGAAATGCACGGCTGACTGGGCTTCTTGGTATCATGGCTGCCACCTGAGCCCGCTTCTGGAAGGTTCAAGGAGCTTTTGCTTATTTTCTCACCATCTTTCTGATCTTGTACTGATTTTGATTTTGTTAAGGCAGTGCACGAGTAAGTCATCAAGGAGATTCGACTTGCTGTTACAAAAATGTCAAAGGGAATGAAATTGAGATTCTTCACGATGGAAGACTGGCGGGAAGGACGGGCAATGCGGTGCTGGCTGGTACCACTGTGCTGCTCGATCTGAACGATTCTGATCTTAACACTGTCACTGCCAATTCCACTGTCCTGTGCCCCGCTATAACGGGAAGAAGTCTCAACTGTTCCTCCATCAGACACATCCATTTTTTTCTGCTCTTGTTTGGAAACCTGCAAAGGAAAATATTATATTAACTTATGATATCCATATCCCAACTATTTCCATTTCAGTGGCAGCAAACAATCACTATATAAACATGATGTCAAAAAAGAGAATTATAAAAAAATATCTGCCAAGTTAACTTTAGCACAGTAATCACTCATGAAAACACAGCAGGTGCCTGTTCCAATGAAATGATGACTCACAACAAACAAAGTGCCAAAAGAACATGTGAAGGAAAAAAAAAAAGGAGTAATGATT
>NW_008794963.1:4585620-4624846 GCF_000699145.1 Aptenodytes forsteri | reverse complement strand
AAAGAATTAACAAGAAATTTATGGCTTAATATAAAACCACATCTCTGTGAAATAATGCAATGTAAATAAAAAGCCTAGTCAGAATTGTTTCCCAGTTTAGAGCACTGATGCTCAAAAAGTCCTCTTTGGCACTAAAATATTTTACCGTGATTAGATGAAATAGAATGTAGTATTAATCTACTGCAAAATCACAAAAAGACTAAATGGAAATTTTAAGTTGAAATCTATAAATATTATGTTGTAGAAAAAATATTTTTCTTAAGAGTCGTGGAAATGACAGCTGCCTTATATAAAACACCAAAGTTGAAGGAAATGTCAGCACTATCTAAAGACTGCCTCTGTGATCGGGTACAAGTTCTTAGCTCACCAAGGCTCACCAAGGATACATATGGTTTTGGCTGACATTCACAGGGTTTCACATGAGAAATAATTGCATATAGAAATATTTAAAAAAGAAAACATACACCACTGATAAACAGTAAAAAGAACTTTCCTTCTATCACAGGAAGTGCAAGAGTGAAACAAAAAGTTGCAAGACTGTGTCCAGGGACCACATAGTACCAGGTCAAGAGACAGAGATATCTGAGACAAGCGGGTGCTTAAGGAAGAAAACACTTCTGCTCGTGAAACAAGCAGAAATCCTACAAAGAGCTTGAGGACAACATGGAGAGCATATGCTAAAATATTTGGAAAGAAGACCCTGCAGAAATTCAACAATAATACTAATAAATATGGCCAACTCCTCTGATTCATATGGAGTTTAGAGTCACGCATTCACCCTGTATAGCTTCCACAGCACAACTAACACTTCCATCTGTGCTGCCCAGAAGAAGTGTTTCTGCTCTGCTCTGTACAAGAACTAACATAAGAAATGCCCAACTCAGATTCATGACCCATCCAGCCCAATACGCTGTTTCTGACAGCACTAGGAGGAGACTCTGTCGAGAGAGGCCGTGGACCCTGGCTGCTTCCTGCAATCTTCCTCTGCTACTCCCCAAGACTCCATAGCTGTTGCATTTGGGATGCCAGTGGTATACACTTGTGTAGTTGTTTTAGTAACCATTTCTCGACTTCTTGCCCATGAATTCATCCACTTCCTTTCAGAACATGCTGACAGTGTCTGGCCTCCACAACCTTCTGGGGCAGCAATTGTTTTTTTCTGTGGTTTAAACCAATCTCCTACTAGTGAGAGGAGATTGCATTTCCCCAATCTTTTGTAATGCATGATTTAAACGTTCAGGTCCACATTCAGCTTTATCACTGCTGCTATGACTTTGTAAACCTTGATCATAGCCCCCCTCAGCCTTCTCCTCTCCAGACAGGGAAATCCCAGCCTTTTTAGTCTCTCCTCACAAAGCAGCTGCTCCAGCACCTTTAATCATTTTAGCTGCTCTTCTCTACTTCTGTAACTCCACTACGCACTTCTTGAGTACTCTACACAGTATTCAAGAAGTGGGATCACTATGGTTTTATATAGCAGTAAAACGATGCCTTCTGTCTTGTTCTCAGTCTCCATCCTGATGATGCCCAATATCTTGTTGGGTTTTTTTGGTTGCCACTGCACATTGACTCAATGATTTCATTTCTTCGTTCCAGGACCTACTTCAATAGTTTCTGCTCATCTTCTCCACCCTAGTGAATCTTTGGAAAGGGAGATATAAACTAGGGCAAACCATACCTTAACTTCCTCTTGAAAAATATAATCATGAATCACAAGTACTTACACAATTTATCAGCAACTTAACTACAGGAATGAAGGGCAGTGAATTAATGAATTTCTTCAAACTTTGGTCTTTATGCAGCAATATTAATAGATTCTACATACACTGCAGAAATTGGGTTGTGGGGGAGTTAATGAAAAGCAGTTTTTTTTAAAGGTTCCTTTGTATTGTGCTTTATGAAACAAAGGGAGCAACCCCCTCTCCTTTTCTTTAAAGGAATGAACATGCTAGAAAAAAGTATTACAGAGGAAATCCTAAAACAGAGCCATTAACTAGCTGAGATTTTCTTTGAAAAGGTTTTTGCCAGCTCTGGTTACAATCTTTTCAGATTCACTCATGTACATATTTTTCAAATAACCAATAAAATTCCTTGCGGCTGATTTCTATGGCAGACTCGTATCACTGACTTGTAAACGTGATACCACTTTTAATGCAGCCTCTGTAAAAATAACTAGAGACCATTTTAATGAATTACTACATTGTGAGCCAAGAAATCCTGATTGCTCCTGATATCCTAGCAAAGTTAGGCTATTTACAGCCTTTCTGTCTGCTAAACTATAAAGTGCTTCGTCCATATCCTGCACTGATGGCACTTTCAAAAATGGCGTAGATGGTTTTATCGCTCATGTATTGAGGGCAAGCAGAAGACAGAAGGGATGGAGCTGTGAAACAATCTTGCCATATCATTTCATGGAAATGCTGCCTGAAATGAAGTAGAGGGCATATGCTGCTAAACCCAGCAATTTTTAATTGCTCCATAGCCATCAGCTCCGTCTGATGAAAAATCTTTTTAGAAAGCATGGTTCTGTAGTGAGCGACGCTCTTACGGTAACACATGGTCTTCTCTTGTTCTCCTCTATGCAGCAGAAATTTCTACAGCTACCTGACATTTAGGTTATGCTTGACTTGACTAGAGGGACTGAAAATACAATGTCATCCACTAAATTATAATCTTCCAGGGAGAAAAGCATTGCATGTGTATGACTGAGTGGAGGGAGAAAGCATAGTACTTCTGGTTTCTGAACGGATCCTCTCTTCTCACACCTAAATAGATTTGACTTGAAGCCTAGTTCTTTTCTTCTGCCTCTTTTTATAATTAAGTATTTATTAAATGTGCTGGTCTATATAAAGCACCTCAAGGAAGGTATGAAAGTAGCTCAGACTCCATCCCCATTCAGCCTATAGTTTCTCTGTGAAGACTACTGCAAGGGTGCTAATTGGTCCCAACTGCTGAGTTTCCTGTTATGTGGACATTTGACTACAGAAACTTTACTGAGACCCCAAATCAATTCACGCAGGTCACCGAACAGCAGGCAGATGGTAACTTCTGCTCAGTACTAAGCAGCATGGAATATGAACCAGTGCCCAAAAGGTGAAAGACACCATATCCTATTATGGTTTTCCATGCCACCAGGTTCCACAATGAAACTTTGACTTATGTATGCTCTTACCACATATATTATAAAGGTTGGAACAAGTGAGTCATGATTTGCAAGACAGCTTTATATAACACAACTGGGTACAAAATAAAGGTGCAGAAGTACCACTGGAACTTCTTGCATCAATTTCAGCTCAGTAAGCATCAAGCCTTCCAACCAAGTTTCACAGTTAACCTGAAAATACGCCTAGTAATAAACTTGGAAATCATTTAGGTATTCCTCTGACGGGATAAGGATATGAGAGGGAATGACTCTCAGTATAACAACTTTAAAAAGATTCTTTGCTTTATTATGAAATAAATGGGCCAATACTTTAAAGATGTCAAGAACAGCAATATCAGCTTGCTGTTAGCAAATGTAATGGTAACATTTATCATTGGGCTGTATTATATCAATTCTCTTACTCTTTACATAACCCATTTAAAATGAACAATAAAAGTTTTCTTTAATTAGCTACTGGTGTGCATTAACATGATCATGATTAAACCATAAAAACCAACTGTACATTACTCTGGTCCCCTATCCCATGTGTTTTAAATTATTTTAGTTGAAAATGTACTTTGAGTCCCTTTTAAAAGTTCGACCTTCTGCTTTCAGAGAATTAAATGCATATTACTGTAGTGGAGAAGATAATGTTTCAGACCTCCAGGCATATATTAAACACACTGGCAGCACATTAGACAAAATGCTTTACTTATTAGATACTTCCTATTCTAAACAGTGTCATCAAAGGCTAAAAACAAAATCCATATAAAAGCTGCACAATGCTTCCACACAGAACCTGTGCCAAAATCCCTGTACTTTCCAACTAATGAGGAAAGGATGTGTACTCTTAACATATGAATGTAAGATTTTCCAAGCATTCACTTTAGGAAACAGGACTATTGATTCCACATGGCTTATGTTAAATGAAACTGTATTGGTAAAATAACCTTTAAGATATTTGGCATGATAACTATAATTAAACAGTATTCAAAGGAATAAAACAAAAGGGAATTTGGTTCCACAATGGCTAATTAAAATAAAATGAAAAAACACAGCATGTCATCTATCAAGATAAATTGTTATTGTTTAAGAACTATTTAAATACTGTTAAAATATACTTTTAGATAAAATCTGAAAGGACTGGAAAAATATTTGTGGCTTAAAAATGGATAGTTTGGCGAAGAAAAAAGTATAGGACGCTGAAATTTTATGCTGAGATAATAGCTTTAAAGCTTTGAGCATAACCAGATGGTACTTAAATCAGAGGAATTCTACAGTTTCACTGTCAGAATGAGTTGCAATATGGAAAGGTTTTCAATAGCTAGAAAAAACATGTCAAGATGATAGTTTACTTCTTAGATCACTTCAGTGCATTTTCTCGTCCTTTCACAGTTATATATCCTATCAATACTAGACACCGTAGAAAAGGTGTTGAAAGCTACACTAGTAGCTAGGGAACTGTGGCTAATTCTTCCTTTTCATGTGTTGAGATAGGTAACTTTACTAGCTCAACCCCTTGAGTTCAATAGGGCATATGACACATATATCTACCTAGTGAAAGGCTATGGAAATAGCATGTCCTGTAGAACACACACAGAGAAGTACATCATAAAAATCAAGGGTAAATAAATATATTTGCTTTTCAAAACTGGCAAGCAGTCCCATCTGAGGTCACTGCAATCTTAACCAGGTAACTCTTACTTATTTTCCATCCCTGGTAAAAGTATTTAGATGGTAGAGACACGTCTTCAAAGTTTTCACTCCATAAAGAGAGGCAATAAAACCATCAAGGTAAACACACAACCTAATACTTTAGAGCAATAATTAACACATTTTCCAAATCAGAGAGAGGTGTTTTACAACAATTGGCAGCATTTTTTCATTATATTTTCACTTTCTTAATCTCTCAAGAGTTTTCAACAATAACAAATGTAAGCAAGTGCAAATTTCAGTATAAACATTCCTCAGTTTTATTTTCTTTTACTGATACTTTACAGGATAATTCTTTAATTAATAGAATAACTGTAAGCAACATAATCTTTGGAAGTACAACTGCTCTAGATCAAAAGCATCTACATCTGCATAATTTTTCCAGCTTCTCATATTAATTATGGTTATATAATGACACTATTGAAGTAAAATTTCCAGCCTTCTGCATAGCTGTTCCTTAAATCTGATCAAAACCCTTCAGCCAATCATGAGATCATTCTTCACATTACATAAATTACGGAAAGAGTCACAAGTGTGAAACCACAGAATCAAAGTGCCAATCACATCTGCTCCATCACTGTGGCATGTGACCTAGTTTTATTTCTTTTGCTAAAAAGTAGTAATATTTTCATGGAAATAAAAATCTTGCCTACCACACAAACTGAGCTACAGAAAAGGAGTATGTTCCAGGGTTTTTTTTGTTGTTGTGCTTAAACTGGAATTACGAAGAAAACACTGCATAGTTTCTTTCTGGCTTTGTTCTAAGTACTTAATCTATTCCATCAAAGAGTCTCCAACAGTTTAGAAATTTATTTGACGTATCATTGTTATATAAAGAACCTTTTTTTTGGTTAACCAAAGTTTGCTACATTGTTCTACCGAACACTTCAACTAAAACAATTTTATTTTGTTTTGCATATGAGTTATATGATTGACTTTAATTCTAACCATTATCAAAATTATTGTTTAAATTGACATATTAATCTCACATGGAAAATATAATGGAAGACACACATACAAGCATATTAGACTGCTAAATTATGTCTTCCAGTCTAATAAAGTTCATCTTTTAAGTTTTAAATTAAAACTTCAGTCCTACAATTTAATCTAGACAGACTTGCTTCTACTTGTATCAATCCAAATGCAGAAAGAGTTCTGTAAAACATGAATCCAAAGCTGTCCTCCAAAAAGAGAACTATTAAAGCAAGCCAAAATAAAGCAACAAAAATATCAGAAGTGTTTGAAATAGTTTATTTCATATAAAAGTCAAATGTATTTTTTTCCACTAAGGAATTTTCTTTTTAACCAGAATTTGCTGCAAAACAAATGATGCTAATTTGAAGTGTAATGGTGTATATGAGCTCCCAGACCTACAGAAATACTGCTGACAGGCATTCAGTTGTAGTTTTCACAATACTGCAGGAATTATGTGAAAGATGTGATGGCAAGGAGCAGTACAAACTCAGCTTCTTTGTGCAATGCTTTTCCAGCTCTTCAAAAGTAGAGTAAGAGGCTACGTTCTGTTAAACACTGATCCAAATATTCATAAATCAAAGCTGTGCTAAATGTTCCAGTTGTAACATGGATATATGCAAATGTTAAATCCTATCTAACACGAACAGAATTATTTTTTTAATCTTAATACAAACAGTATGTTTATTTTGCTACTCTATGAAAGGCCAGTAAGAAACTTTTGTATTCAGTATTTTTGTTTCTAAAGAAACACTTTCAATTTAAAAAGACCAGGCTGAAATGTGGCAGACTACTTTGTCCAGCAGTAATTTTTCATTAATATTTTTATTAAAAGTATTAGCTTTTTTGTGTTATTTTTAAATTTAATTTCAAAATTTTAAGTTCTTATCTTTGCTTTTATATGAAAAAATCTGGAGTAAAATAAATACACATATTTACTTTAGACAAGGTCAGGGTTTGTTCATTTTTGCACCTTTTTTTTTTTTGTTAAAGCCAAGAAACTCCGTTTTTCCATGGGAGTCTGCTTGCATATTTCACTTGGACACTTTAAAAAGAAGTAGTTGAAATTTCAGCTTGATTTTGCATGACATTCTCTAACATTTCAATGTTAAGATTTCATTAGAAGACTGCAGTTTTACCAGTCTCAGGTTTGGGTCACATTTCCATGCAGAAAGACATACTGAACTAAATGGTGGTTTAGTGTTGATCTGATCTTATAAAAAGCAACTTTGTCTCATCAAGCTAGCTAAACCTATCAGGAGGCTGAATTAACTCTCATTCACTGGTGTGCCGAAGTACATTGGGAAAAAAAAACACACAACAAAAAACATTCAAGGATTTACAATTTTAAGTCTGGGGTTTCACAACAGAAAGCTTGCTCTCAAACACCAGAGACAGACCAATTACCTAATTCAGCGCCCAGTATGGCTGTATAAACAAATATGCCATTGGAATTGGCACATCACAGCCTGCGGTGGGATTATTTTAAATGGTGTTGCCACTCACCAGTCCTGAGAAATCACAAAGCTTCTGGGTGGCACCTATCACAATACTGGGCTTAGGTGCAAAAAAATCCCTGGGTCCTACACATTGATGTTTTCTTGACCGGGTGTTCAAGCATAGATCAAAAACTTTCTCACGTGAGGAGTATGTTTGAAGTAAGAATTCACTGAACAATTCTTAGATGCAAGAGTTTAAATAATTTAGTAACATTAAATATGGAAATATCAGATGATTCACTGTTATGACATCCGGAGATGAGAAACTTAACAAAGTTATTTACTCCCATTGGAGTAAATTGGAATATTCTCCCATTGACTAATATTCAGTATGCTGTAAAATAAGTGAAAAGATGCAGAAGCAAAAGCCAAATAGCCTGGCAGTGATTCAAAGCAGGATACAACAGAGCCTCAGAATGCAAATTTAGGCATCATTTTCTAGGATAGGATGAATGAATGTCTGAATGATGAAAAGAGTCATTATTGTAACACAGTAAAGTAACTTGGTACTTGACTTTCATAATACAGAATCTACCTGCAGCCTCTTAACTGAATAAGCATACAGTTAAGTGAACTGCCCCAAAATCAAATGCTACAATCTTTTCCTTAATATGTATTAGAGCCTTTATCTGTTTTGAGCATCTTAAAGGCAATTAAAATAACTAAATCCATAGCAGATTAGAAGATGTCATGTACAAATGTTGCCCAACTAAACAAACTTCCTTTTACATTATTTCCAGTAATGTAAGTCAGACTGAGTCAGACTACATGCCACAAGCAGAAAAATCCACAGTACAGGAGTCTTCAGTGAGAAATGTCCAACTGCTGGCACACGATTGCTCACTGAAATGTGTGCTGGGATGTCGAGTACCTCAGGTTTTAAAGCTTCCAGATGTCTGGAAAATTATCTTTTCTGCCCTACTGCCTTTTTTTTTTTTTAAAGGTTGTTACATCTCACCTGTATCAAGCCAAATAAACTTGTATCTAGCTTAATGTTTGACTAAATCATGTTTCAATTCGTCCAGAGTATCTTATAAAAAGACTACATGAGGAAGTAAAGCACATGAAGTGGCATGTGAACTGAAGACTAGGAAATTAAGAATTCTAGAATATGTTTTTTTATTAACAAGGCCATCACAAAATATCCCCATTTTTAGGAAGTTGTTTGTCACAGCCTCGGCATGCAATTCCATGCCTGACTGAATTTGTGTCTCCTCATTTGTGCCTTATATGATTGTGTAAAATAGCCAGTTCAGGGTCTTGAAGCATCCAAAAAATAATCCCAGAAAACTAAACCAAAAACAAACAAACAAAGAAAAACCCAGAGAAAAAACGTACTTGTTTTTTTGGCCTGTTCTGTTTCCTGCACTGGCTCATTTTACTACTACAAAGCAGAGAAGGAAAAGGACAGACTGTGGCAGCCCAGTTTGGATTAGCTTAATGAGCCTCAAAATTGCATCCTAAATTGTGCCCTCTGAACTCGTTTAAAAATAATTAAAATAAAGAAAATAACTGTGGTATTGGAGCAGGAATGAAAGGTCAAAAACAGGACCTTTGTAAGCCCACTTCAGGAGTAGATGACACATGGAGCTGCATCTTCAGGCTTTTCTGACTGACCAAGCCTGGCAGTCTTCCAGTGTCTCAGTGCTAGGAGGCTGCTTCAAAGCACCCAGCACTCAAACCATGCTGAGATTTGACTTTATACCTTACCGGAAAATCAACGGAGAATTATTATTATTATGCAGCAGTCTGCCATTCTCAAAGCTTCTAACTGCAGCGCTACGATTTCATTGGAGCCATTTAACTGTGGGCTGATAACAACATTAAAGACAATTAGAGGGCCTAGATACAAAGACAAGTTTTCTTAATGAAAAACACTTTTGGCCTTTACATGCTTCTATATGGCATTATTACAGTGTATTATATTAAAGATGCAAAAAGATTGCAGATATTACTGAATATTATTTACGTATACTGTTTTTTCATAAAAATAATGTTTTTCCAATTTTGGGCCATGAAGTTCCTGTTGGTTCACTAACAATTGCTGCTTTTTTCTGCTTTTTACCTACTTGTTGAATGGTATTAAAATACTTTCTTAAGTATTATTCTAAGTATAATTTTTTAAATTATGCAACTGCTGCAGTGGCCATGCAGATATGCACCGTTGTAAACGCAGATGCATGCAGCAGCAGAACAATATGTAGTGGCCATGCAGATATGCACCGTTGTAAATGCAGATGCATGCAGCATGAGAACAATATGCCTGTGGTCCATACTTTCAAAATATTTGTGAGGTGCTGCCTTAAAGCTAGTGTTCCAATTAGCTTCTAGTTCAGCTATATAGGCTGTGCAAGGTGTTCCTTTCTGCACACCATTTTAAAAACGTTGGTTCTCATTCCTAGTACTGAAAAAATAACCTTTGAAAGCAACCTCAGGATGGTCCATCGTCTGAAATCTCCAGACAGCCCAAACAAGGGATGGACAGAACTGCCTTATCTATTTAACATGTGCTAAAACGTGACATTTACAAATGTCATTTGAAATGTTCATCCTTTAGTGTACTGCTATAGAATATTCTATCAAAAAACAATCTTTGAGGAGGTATCTTAGCATTTTCTGTTTGTCTCTAAAACATTTTTAAGATACCAAACCTGCAGTACATGCCGCGGTATGACACAACTATGAAATACTTTTAATCGTATCTTTACACTACAGCAAAATAAGAGTTAGGGAGAAGCATAAAATAAATGAATGGAACAAAAAACCCCCTCCACATAAGGGACCAATATTCTGCTCGAATTACTACATAAATACTAACAAGCTTTAACTGTTTAGAGTGATGATCATTATTAAGTACGTATATATATAATCATCTATACAAATACTTAGTACAATTTTTTTTTTTTTAATTAGTTTTCAATTTTATAGCACCTACTGGAAAATTCCCAGTCTGTCAGAATGCAGCACATAAGAATCTGGGAAACTTGCTACTGAATTCAGGTTCAGCTTGCTGAGAAATACGTGAAGCCTTGTTCAAACAGCCAGGACACGCAACTTAGCCAAGCTAACTTTCTGACTTTTATTATTTTGGGAGCTAGGCCATACTGATCTTGGGCATAAATCCATTTGCTATGGTGGGCTTCATCATGGACAAATCTGGACAAAGACCCAATGAGGCACCCAACCCAGACTAGCCGACTGAGAAATTACTTTGTACAAACACCAAGGATCCAATAGACACAACGGGTAAAAACACCAGATGTTCAACCTGTAATAAACATTTATCTGGCGAAAATGCCTTACTGCCAGACAGAATGAATTTTATGAAAACAGGGAGATTTGCAAGAGCATGTAGATCAGTTAGGTGCCCATCTCCCACTGAAAAAATGAGTTTGGCAGATAATTTATCTGTGATTCTGAATCTCTCCTACTCTCTCCCGTCCCTATTTTGGAAGGCAAAGAATCAGCAAAAGTGGCTGATCTGTAACAACAAAATCTTGGAGACCAGATCACATATCCTAGTGGGAAAGCAAAAAAGACATACAAATTACTGCAAGAACACATGTGAACTAATGCAAACACACAGACCTAATTATCCTTGTAGCTAAGTGAAGAAAAAATGCCTGACTTCCTCAAATACTGTCTTAACTCACTGTTCTTCAGACAAATATGAGTTTCATGAAACCTGTAAGCAGGATCCCTACTCAGTAAAGCTAACAGATTTTCAGTTTTACGGATTCTCTATTTTAACCAACTTTCCAATAATTTGAAATAATTGTCACTGTTCATTTCTGAGAATACTAAGTCACTATTACTCCTGTGCTTTGACAGAGAAAGTTAAAATTAGTGGAAATCTTTACTTAGGAGGAGTCAAGAATGAAGCTTTCAGTCTTGATTCATGCAATGAGTCACAGGTAATTTGGAGGGAAGGTACAGTCTCAGTGAAATGAAAAGAGTTGGAAATACTGTCTAGAAACATGCACTGAGGAAAAAAATTGCTAATATGCAAGGTTATTAAGCAAACCCATTAACTAGCATTGCAGAAACACCAAAGCTGCATACTATGTATAAATAACTGAGGGCTTTACAACATATTCCCTCTAAATAGGTACTGGTGGCCAATTATCTGCAGAAATAAGTTCAGAGTAATTGGAAATGGCTGCAAACCTGAATTTGATTCAGTAAATGTTATTAGTATCATGTGCATGACTCATATCAGTGTCTTATCACAATCACAATCTATGATTTCACCGTTTGATATAGCAACCGGTAACTCAGAGTGAAGCTAGCTGTAAAAACGTAAAAATGGAAGTATTGTCCTGCTCTTTAATCTCCTCCATACTCATCAGAAACACTCGGCAACATAAGTCAGTGTAACAACTACCTCTACTATCTAAATGGGAATACAAACAGTACCGGATTTTATCATACTTATCGAAGTATGCATGACATACAGAACCTATGCATGTACTTTGTGGGCCTTGTCACCAAAGGGTGACACTGTACTAAAATGTAGTTCACTGTAATTTTACTATATTGGCTTTTGTGGTAGATGGCAGAATACATCGAACATATTAGAAATAAATGAAATACAGCTAGGCTCTTTATTATCCTTCCAGTCTGAACACTGTGTGTCCAGGAAGAAACACTATTACGTTCTCTGCCCCATTCAAGAAAAGTCCAGTGCAACATTCAAATGTTCAAGACAAGTGGAAAATTATTATTACTGAGACAAGTGAACTTCCCTGCAAGCAGGGCATAGAACAAAAATGAGTTGTTGGGATTCAGAGAGGCTCAGAAGCCCACATAATCCCAGAAATTAATGTTGCTGATCAGGGTGAGGATATTAATATCAGAGAATTATTGTCTACTTTTGGAAACCTCAGTTGAAACGTAAAGTTCAAACTATACTCTTCCATTCAAAATACATAGTTTAAATTCAGCCATCTCAAAATTTTCATGGTGTGACTGTGGATGCAATTTGTGCAGCATTGCAGGGGGATGAATGAAACTCTCCAAAGCAATTTAAAATATGTTAAAAACACTGTTTAGATTCGAAGCATAAAACTAAATTGTGCATTTCTACAAATTCCAGGTTAACACACAACTCAAAGCATTTGTCATGAGAGGTTTTCACTGTGTGAAACTTCTGTGCATGCATGCACATCCACATACATGCATATGTCCTTTTGAGTAATCCTCACGTGTTTTGCCTTCACATCTGTAAAATGGACCCTTTCTCTTAAGGCTTCCTATTTTAGTGTGAATTTACTTCAGTCCCTCACCTCTTTTTTGCTTTGTGGAAAAGTAAAATTTCTGCTTTGAAGAGTCTTAGTAAAGTCACAGCCATTTACCCAATACAATAATTGCACCTAGGTTTCCACTGGAATGAAAATGTTTGCTCGTAGGAAGTATCAAAAATACTGCACAGCCCTTCAAAAAGATATTCCTCTGCTGGTTTTGGCAACAAAATCAAATGATGAGACAAAGCTTCCTAACAATGGAAACATGGTATGGTGATGACTCAAGATACTGGCAAGGACTTTATTTTGATAGTGTCCTTGAACTAACCAAAGATCACTTTACTTTCACAAAAACATCCGACAAGTGGCTATGTGGGAATCCAAATACTGGTAAAACTACCAGGAAACTGATGCAAGTATTATTCAGCTATTCCAGCTAAGGGTTTTTATTGGCATTCTCAAGAAGTTACACTTTTGGCACTCCCTGACACTATCAAGCTACAAGTTTACTCTACGTTTAAAATTGTATGAACAGAATAGCCCAGTGGTAAAAATTACCAGAAGACGATTAATGTAATTTATATTTCAAAAGATTTAGCCATTCCACAAACTTTAAGTACTGCATTAAAAGCAAGACTCCACAGAAACCAAAATAATGTCCAGACCACCAGACAAACCAAACTACTACATAGTCTATTTGTCCAAAATAATACAAATAGTCTATTTGTCTTCACCTGAACTACTAACACATCAGCATGTCAAAGAAATGAAGACAACTTGGCTCAATGGAAATTGTAAAGCAAGAATCTAATGCAAAAAACTTACATCTACTTCTAACGAAGATGGGGAAACACTTTTTTGCCTTCCCAAGAAAGGAAGGAGTCCTCACTAAGTTCTTCTCAATTGAAATGAAAACCCATTTCAGATTCACCAGAGTCAGAAACTCTCTTTATGCATCAAGACCATTATTTACAGATTTTCAAGATTAGTTTCTCTTTGGCCTGTGAGTTTCATTCAGATGTGAATACTCTGTATGAGGTACAATTTCAGTATTGCTAAAACAGCGTCCCACCTATAATATGAAGTAAGATTCTACTGTATTGCATGCTATTAGACTTTAGCAAACAAAGATTAATTTTAACTTATTGCACAACATATCAAACCATAGGCAACCACAAGGAAAAAACTAAGAGGACAATAATTTTTCTACCTCAAGGGAAAGAAAGCATTTGTTAGACATCAAGATATTTGGATTTTATCAGAATCTTTCTTGTCATAAAAGAACTCTCATGCAATTTAAAGGATTAAATCTAGTAAGTCTACTTACTGTCTAAGTGGATAAGATTAATCTGTAGAACAACCTATACTAAGCAAATGAAGTTATATATGGTGCAAATTTTGTCCATCAATTCCGTGCACGCGTATGTCTCAAATGTGCTAACTTTTTACACACATCTTCCTGTTATTATGTATTTGGAAAAAAACACACAGACATCAAATTAACTCATACAGCTTCCTTTCACATTTCAAGGTTTGAAGTCTTTAACATGAACAGAAATAGGAAATGTATGTCACCTTACAATTAAACATTCACCATTTTACAAAGGTGCTGCAGAACATAGAATCATAGAATAGTTTGGGTTGGAAGGGACCTCTATCATCTAGTCTTTTGGGCAACCTGTGCCAGTGCTTCACCACCCTCAGCGTAAAAAATTTCTTCCTTCTATCTAGTCTAAATCTACCCCCCTTTAGTTTAAAGCCATTCCCCCTTGTCTTGTCACAACAGGCCCTGCTAAAAAGTCTGCCGCCATCTTTTTTATAAGCCCCCTTTAAGTACTGATAGGCAGTGATAAGGTGTCCCTGAAGCCTTCTCTTCTCCAGGCTGAACAACCCCAACTCGCTCAGCCTTTCTTCATAGGAGAGGTGTTCCATCCCCCGATCATTTTCATGGCCCTTTTCTGGACCCAGTCCATAGATTTTCAGATTTAGATGAGACTGATTCAGATGCCATTCTTTTACTAAGGTCTAATGAATAAAGAATTCTGATCATAGATTGGAATTTTTTTAGTCTAAAACATTATAAAAATTATTAAACTATAATATGGCTATAGCTAATCCTGCTCAGCATGCAACTGGTTGTAAATGGCCCAAAGATACTATTGCAGCTCAGGCTCATGCAAATTCATTTGAGAGGAAACAGTAAACACCACTTAACTCTGTCCAATAAAATAAGCTGGACCTCTTCAACATCTTTGCATCCGTTTGATTTTATATACATAGAAGGCTATTGTCTTTTATGTTTAAACTCACTACTAATAAAAAGAAAATTTATTCATATGAGTATTCTTGTCACTCTTCAAACAGTATGAAAAGTTGAATGTCTGCTAGAACTGGCAAATGAGTTTTTGAGAAAATACTCGTATTTGTTTCCTGCCAAAATCTCTGGCATGAGTTACAGGATGTATCATTCTATTAGGCAGTCTCAGATGATGCAGCATTACCTGAATTTGAAAACAGAATACAGCTGGCCAGAAAAATTGAAAAAGTAGGAAGGCAGCTAATATGATTAACAGCAGTACACTGAAAAATTATGTCTCATTGCTTAAGAGACAGGGTAGTACTAAAGTGAAATTCTGGCCTTAAGAAAATCAATATGAAATTAAGCAGCATATTTATCCCTAGTTGACCACCCAGTCCATATGAGCCACGCAAGTGGCCAGTGTCTACTGCCAGCTACTGAGTAACAGCTTTCCCTCAGTGGCAACACCTGTTTTGGTTTCTCACCATCCATTTCCTGATTTTCACAAAACAGATAAAAAATTATTTAACAGTGAGACTATTCTGCTTTTTAATTTGGCTGAGAACACAAAATATTACATATTTTTTGAGGAAGACTGACCTACAGAGTGATCATATTAGCTTCATTTACTTCTAAAAATGGGTTAGAATGCATGAAAAAGACTGTTTCTCATGACAGGATGCCAGAAAAAAGTGAGGATCCTTCCCACAATGAAAACACGGAAGTTCAAAATCAAAATTGCTCACTGCCCACTGACTATAACTTCAGTTAACTCTATTGGCTTCAACTATCCTTTCTCCTTTTATTCCTCAGCTTTCCCTTTAAGACAAGACATATTATTTCGCTTTAAAATGAAGAGAATTACAGAATCCATGTGTTTATAATTACTGTCAAGAATCAAGTTTTCCACACTACCAAGCAGGTGATGTTCCATACAGGGAAGAAACTGTAACTGGTGCTGTCTAAAGGTAATGCTGCCACAGCGTCAAACTCCACTGTATACAAGCATTAGATGACTCAAAGGAGAAGATTAGTCAAGATCAAAGAATGCAGAACCCTCAAGTCATACATCGTGTGACCTAACACTCAAACTTTCGTCTCCTCATCAGACGATTAAGCAAATCATCCCTATGACACGTTCAGTGTCCACAGTGTGAGAAAGTCCAAGCATGTGTTCTCTCACACTTCTGTTTAGGGTGAGTTTGAGCCACAATGTTGTCTTTATTGATTTTGTCTTGCCTACATTTCAACAACCAACTATATTTGTTATTTATGGCATAACTATAATAATTCTTACACAGTTTCTGTTTTTCTAATCCTTTTTTGCAAAATGAACCAATATGATTTCTTGCACGTGTTCTATAATTTAAAGAACAGTTTGAATTTTGGACCTATTTCATAACAATATTTTTATTATCTCTGTAATGAATACTTCAGATTTTTTGGTTAATACATTAAATGATCTGAAATGGCAAAGTTTTAAATTAAATTTACATACCATTTAGATATTAAAAGCATTTTATTTTAATAAGAAAGTACAAGAATATTTAAATTACTGATAATAAAAATAATATCCACAAGTTATGTTCAAAATATTGCTAGGCAGAGTATGTAATAAAGAGATTGGACAGAACATTTATGTCTTTTAGACTATTTCACTAAGGGTGGTATGAAAAAAAAGAAATGTAATTCATAGAGCAGAGACAAGAAGGTCTGGTTCAGATAATCAAGTACTGTAGGCTAAGGGGGAAAAAGAAAAAAAAAATTGGACTGAACCCTAACTTGCACTCAAAACTCAGGTAAAAATGGTTCTATCCCATGAGGCTCCATCTTAAAAGACTTAGAAAAATGCCAAAAGAGAAAAGGAAAAAACCCAAACCCTGAGAGGTTAATTACTATTAATGTGAACATAGAGGAAAAACCAACACTTGCGGGGTTTTTGTTTGTTTGTTTCTTATTGTAAGTTTTTTATTTTGCTGTTATAATTTATTTTTTCCAGAAAATAACAACAGTCCCTATGAGGTATTGTCCCATTAGCTATGTCCAGCATGGCAGTTTCATTACCCTTTAAGAAACTAGGAAGTCTTTAAACACTACTGATAGGAAGCTTCACAGTATTCTGACAAAATAGTTGTATTTTTCCTTTCATTAACAATACAAAATATCTTTTGATGTTGAAGCAATATCCTTGGAGTGTCCATGCAAGGAAGATTTGGAAGCATGCCTGTAATTCACAAACTTTTTTGCAGACTATTGTTTTGGGTAAATTCCGCCCCAGCTATATTTTATGTGAAATCTTGGTACGCATGAACATCTTACCACCTTAATTTAAGTGGTCACAGAAAACGTTAAGAAGAATGTCAGAGAAATTGGTCCTGAATCAAGCACAGTGTTTAAACGGCTATGGGATACAACTTCCCTTTTTTTTTCCACACAGTTTGTGTGCTTGTGGACATTAAAAACTAGCAGGAAAAAATAGTTTCTTCCTAGCAAAAAGGAAATACACGTTGAATGTATAATTTCAAGTTTGGTTTTACTATACTAAGTATTCTTTATGTTGTAAGTTTAATATCTATCTTATTTCATATTTTTATTGATATTTCTAAATTACATAAGTTAGAATGCTTATTGAACAGACTTCATTGTAAAATAAAAATTTTCTTAGCACTGTATCTCAAAGAGAGACAATAAACCCTAGTTTTTCACTTTAATTTTATATTTGCAGAATCTGAGCATGAAGATCTCTTCAGTACAGCCATTTTGGTTGCACAAATCAGTTTGGAACATTAGGGTTTTTTCTAGTAATTCTAGGACAGAAGCTAAAGATCACATATATTTACAGCAAAACAGATTTCCCTTTGTTTCCTAATTCTTCATTTTCCTTTTTCACATTCTAAGGACATTACTCATATTGACATGAAATGCCATTCCTCCTTATCAAAACTTTGTGAGCTTTAGGTTATGGAAGTGATTCTCTTTTACAAATTCATGTAGGATGTACAGGCATAATCTGGATTTAAACCACACAGAAGTGGCTTCACCGTACAGGAATAGAAGCATAAGCCATCTCTTAACGCCGGTAACACAAATTAGAGCTACTTTGGACATCTAGTTGTGGTGCGTGCTTAGGAACTACAACTTTCTGCAATCCTTCTCATCTGAGAAAACATTTCTGTAGGAATATTCCTTTATTAAGGAATTAAGCCATAAAATAAACACAGTGAGAATAACCAAGCCTAATTTTAAGCTAACCTTTGTCAAGCTGCTTGAGAACCTCTGTCAAACTGCTTCAAATCTAAATAATCCAAATTTCGTTACTTTCTCTTTACCTTGTTTCTTAGAGCTGTTATCTTAAACTTTACACTTTGTAACCTAATGCCTCATGCTTTTAAACGTACAATCATGAAAAGAAAAAAAAAGGAAGCTACATTTACTGATTATTCATGCAAAAATGCAGTCCACACATCCCAGGTAATGAGATTGTTGCTAACAATTTTATTAATAAATTGAACATATTAACCAGCTGCAATAAATTTGTGATTCTCAAATTACTGTAGTGCTAACCCACCAGCAAGCATCTCATAGCCCAGGATATCAAAGATATGGGACTACATGCTGCGTGACCTGCCATTCCCTGAAATGAAAATTTGAAGCTTTAAAACATGGGGCAAAACTGAGCAGATATGCAAGATCTGATCAGTAATTGTGCAAACTACAGAAAGACAAAATTCTCTGAGAAGTATTTTATTGGTTCACATTTCAATACTTACTGTTTCTGGGACATTACTGTTACCATACACTAAGTTTGCTCTCCTTCTAGTCATTGCAACAAAGTTCAAACGCATAATGAAAAAAGTCTTTAAACCCTCAGGAAGCTATCTTCACACAACATTACCTTTTTTATGTGCCAACACACATTTGGTTATCAAGACATACCTAAATTCATCTGATCTATATAAAATACAGAAACTGAGACTGTTTTGGCTCTCTAACACTGATTACCTTAGACTTCAGGAATCAAAAGACAAAAGATAAACAGCTTCTTCAAAAGAAACTTGTAAATGAGGATGCCAACTTCTCAAAGTTTCAACATACTAAAAATACTTCCAATTACGCAAGCTTTCCATAAGGATACTAACCAGTCAACACAACATCTGTGTAACATGTGCATCTGCCACTTCACACTTTGGCTGTCTGGCTTCTTAAGTAGTATTATCTGGAACTTGTTTTACCAGTTTTCTGATTGTTATTATTTTTAAACAAAATACAAATGGAAAACAAAGACATGTTTGTTTTCAACAAAAATATGGTATTATTTTTTTTTTCATTCTCCACAGAAGTAATACATTAACAACCTTGACTGAAGTTTCATTAAATTGCTCTTCTCTCAAGAGAACTCGCTCTGTTAAAGTTCCATAGGCAAGGAAGACTGCTATAAACTCCATTAGCTATCATTCCTTCAAATTTTATGTGCGATACAATTGTAATAGCACTTTTGTACATACTTCCTGCTGATCATGTTCTTTATCTTACAGTGAACTTATAGCAACAACAGAAGGTTGATGAGATTGCCATAAACAGAAATAAACTACAAGAGAACATAAGAATGGTCCTACTGGGTCAGATCAAAGATCCTTCTAGACTCCTGTTCTCTGACAGCTGCCGTAAGTGGATGCTTAGGGAAAAAAGTATAAATAAAGCAAGTATAAAGAAATACTTCTTCAGAATACTCTTCCAGACTTCCTGAGCCAGCATATTACAGGGTAGTATAACTTAAGAAATGCTTTCTTAAGCCTAATCTGCAGTGATAGAGAATGACTTACATCTTCTGCAGATATTACTGAAATGTTTCTAATGTGACAAATCAGTACACAGTTTGATTCAACCAGGCTAGAAAGGAATCAGCTGCTACAGATGAGTTTTCTATGCCTTCTCCCTTTTGGAGACCTCTCAGTTAACAATTAGTTTGCTGTAATTAGCATGTTGCCTATTACTCACTGAAGGCTTTGCTGATTTTGTTTGGGTATCTGTGCAGATAGGAGCTGTACTTCCCCCAGCCTTTCCCATTATTCGGATGATTACAAGTAATATTCTGCTTGCTATGAAATATCCAATCTTTACATTAGTTAGACTCCAAAAATAATTTTTGTGGTAAAAGAACAAAATGCCAAAGTTGAAACAACTTTTGCTTCTCCCCCTCCCCCAGTATTAATGTCATTTATTCAGGAAGCTGGTGGGTTGTCTTTGCAATTTATCAGAACGTGGGGGTTAGCCTTATGGAACATGTCACATCTGCTGGTGGGGTTTACTCAAAGTGATTGGCCAAGAGCCAGGTCTAGAAGGAAAATATCATCTGGCAGGCTGACAAACACTGCTGAGGCCAGTGCTTGGGTAGCCTAGATGGAGGACTCAAAAGTCAAATATCTAGAAGCAGGTATTATAAAAGCAGAAAACATTAGCCAGCAGGTTGTGCCTTGAATTTTTGAAAGAAAACGAAGATCTGCCCACACCAGGTTTCCCTCCTTTTTGCTCAACAATGCCCCCAAGTGAATGACAGCTTGTGTCCATTGGCTATTGGCTCTGACTGCAAATTATGCTTGAAATATATATCAGTTATGAATAAAAAATCCAACCAGACACTTCAGTCCCAGGTCATTCTTTGTGTGACCATTTTACCAGTACATCCAAGTCCATCCTTCACCAGCTCAACTGTTAAATACAGTTTCTCCTCAACTTTAACATGATTTTTTTCACGTGTTTTGGGGGAAGAAATAATTTTTTAAGCATCAAATTTGTGCAGGATCTACTGTATTCTAACGCCTAGCAACACATAGATACAATAACAGCAAGTACATTGAAGAATTTTGGAAGCTTTGTTCATTGCTTAGGCAGAAGTAACAGAATGCCAGAAAAGGGCAGTGGACGTCTGAGAGGGATCCAAAACAAGGACAATTTTTTGGTTTCTACTTTTACTGTGGGTGAATATTTCCATATTTGCAACAACTGATTGTTGAGTGCTGCATTCATCACTGCAATTAAGAGCTTGTGAATAAGAAAAGAATGATGGATGGAAAAGATGATGAATTTGGCCATGATTCTTTCAAGAAATAGCTTATGCTGGTTTTTATTAGTATGTTAGCTACCTATCTGAATTTCAGATTGTATGGGATAGGTACGGACTTGTAGCCTACTGAAGCGGGCATTTGGGCTAATAGAAAATAAACAAACAAGACGATGTAAGCTGACAAATAGGGATGGAGGGGATAAGGAGAAATACACCAGCAGAAGACAGAAAATAGGTGAAGGCTTTAGACGACATCCTCTGGAAGATAATTCAGATGTTTAACTTGCCTTGAATTTTAAAAGCAAGCATCTTGCGTTCACCAGTGTAACTGATTTCTCTCCTAGAGCCATAATCCTCACAGAGATTTTGTGAAGAAAAAGTAAGTATTTGAAAATACCTATTAAGTTCTTCAGGGAAGATACAAAATAACTGTGCTTTGTATTCTTAATTACCTCCAATATAGTGTTATTAGACAGGAACATTCTTTAGGGTAAATTTAAGCAAAATTATAATTTGTGTAGAAATTATTATTTTTCCAAAAGTCTAGCCTTACTCTGAAGCTTATGGAGGAGCACTTTGTACAGAATATAGTTGGTAATGACCTCAATGGCCACATTTGATTGAGGAGTATAAGATTTACTGACTTGCAGTAAGATATGTTATCCATGCATGCCTACATGGACAGCAGCAGACCAAGATGAGTGTTGGTTTGTATTTAATTTCTTTTTCAAAGAGGAGTTCTTGTATTTTCCACTTCTGAATGCTACTATGACAAATAGATGCTCTCTTGCCAAAATTCTCCAGGTGGTGAGTGATGGACACCAGAAAATGGATTTGCCAGTCTAAGAAATAAACTCCTTGAGAACTCACCTGTTCTATCACTGATCAGCAGTAAAACTAGTTAGCATTTATATTGGAGAGACTTTTACCAGAATATTAAAAATTCTTTTAAGAATGAGGAAATATAGTCCTTTTATTAACATCTCACCTATAATCTTGAGTGCATCACTGAACAAAATCAGGACATTAACTGCACTTCACTCATATTTGTATTTCTTTTCCTAGCACTTCTGTTTCTGTTCTCCATGTGCAGGTATTATATCTTCTTCTTGTAAGAATTTGGCATATATTAATTCTGAAAAAGTGAATAATTATGAAAAGGCAGCAACATTCTTTGCCCCTCAGGTAATTTATCAAACACCACATATGTGTCCATACTTTAAACCTGTCAAGCAGATCAAAGCAATATTCTTTGCAATAATAGACTATACTTTATGAAGAAGTCGGCACAACAGGTCTACTGTACATCAAAGATGAATTTATAAAAGAGTATAAAGCTAGGGCTTATAAACAGTAAAAACACAGCACTGGAGACCTGGCATGAAACTCTTTACAGAATATTAAAACACTTAAAGAAAAAAAAAAAAAGATTTACCCATAAATCATCACTTCTTTATTATTTTTGTCTACACTAATCTTTACAACATTGCCCTATAAACCACCAAATATATTCCATTTGGAAATCACACCTTTAAAGTTTAAACAAGGGGTTGCTACTTTGATGACTGTCTATATATATGTAACCAAAGTGTAAAACAGAGAACCATGATGTATTTTATTTCTGAGGCAGGAGACAATTATTTAATCCTTCTATTTACCAAGAACTTCCAGTGAAATCAAGCTTCCTAACTAAGATTAATGATGTTTATAGTTGCTCAACAATCCTTGGGATTTATCTAGTCAAATATTTGGAAGAGAGTGAAGTTTTTTCACACCCTAAATGCTACTTTTTTTCCCAATTTTCCCATTCTTCTCCTTCAATACACGTGAAAAACATTTTTCCAATGAGATTCAAAGCCAGTATATATCCAGTGTATTTTCTCTTTATTGTTCCAGCTTTAAAATATAGTTAGCTATTTCAAATATGGTTTCCAGACAAAAGGGAAAAGAGGTAACACAGACTGCCACTCCAACACTTGGGCATTAACAGCAATTACTGAATTTCTAAGTCATAGATTGTCATTTCTAAACAAGAAATAAGATGCACTTTTTTAACTGGAAAAGAATTACTTGCTAGAAAAGTTTATGAATGTCTATAGTGGATTCTCTATCACTGAATTATTTTATTATTTTTAGAAAAATTATTTATGGAACAGACAATCATTTAAAAATCTCTCTAATTGAAAATCTCTCATCTAAAGATGAATTAATTGAAGGAAAACGTACAGTCTGAGGTAATTCCAATCACAGTGATGTCCACTGTCACCTTAATAAAAGATTCTATAAAACTCTGAATTATCAAAAACCCCTAACGATAGAAAAGCTAGCACACCTGTCAGCTTTGCTTCCAATGTTAGACAACTTTCCAAAGGACATCCTCTTTATTTGCCCAAATCAGTTTTAATGCCATTTCTTTCAGCCTTAACACTAACTACTTGTCTCATTCAGGCTAATCATATGGCTTATTTGTCTGAAATTGCACCCCTATCTATTTTCCAATTAATACTTTTCATTTTGGCAATTTATCTGTTTTCATTAAAGTTTGTTAAATCTCCTAATTTACCTAAGTTCACAAATCAGTAAAAATTCCAGTTGTTAGTTCTACCTTAAATAGTGACTAAAATCAAACAAATCCAGTGTCAATACCAATCCTTCAAAGCCCACTTGATGCCTCCAACAGAAGCCATGTGCACTGATGATTAGATAATCCCTTAATGAAGTCAGACTCATTGAGATTGATGAAACAGTGTCATTCAATGCAGCCATGCTTGGAAAAAATTAAGAGCAAGTGGATTGGCTTAAGTTATTGAATTAATTATTGGTTATTTATTGAATAGGCACCTGCTATGATCTAGTATCATTCTAACCTGCAATGCTAAACTGTTGAAAGGAGAAAGTTAAGAACAGCTCTTGGCACTTGGAAGATTATAGTAGGCTAAATCAGTAAGTTAAATAGAACTCTAACAGTCCTTATTATTCTGTTTATATAGTCATAATAAAATATCCCACAATTAATTATTGGTTATTTATTGAATAGGCACCTGCTATGATCTAGTATCATTCTAACCTGCAATGCTAAACTGTTGAAAGGAGAAAGTTAAGAACAGCTCTTGGCACTTGGAAGATTATAGTAGGCTAAATCAGTAAGTTAAATAGAACTCTAACAGTCCTTATTATTCTGTTTATATAGTCATAATAAAATATCCCACAAATTCAGCAATACCAAAACTTCAACTCTTCTAACTTCACTAACAGAACAACTACAACTTAAAACTACATTTTAATCTTATGTTCGAGGCACATGTACAGAATGCTATTCTTAATTGTAATGTTCTGATAAAAACTAATGCCAGCATTATGTCTTCTAGCCTTACTAAATAATTTTTTTTTATGTCAGTAGAATCAGAGATTAATCCATCTAGTTGAATTCACATTGAGAAGAAAAAACATTGGCTGAGAAGTCATAGTCTTACTAACTGAATAATTGCAGTTTACTGGATTAAGGTATGTCTGTGGGTTTTGAGACCCATATACAGATTGTTCCCAATTACAAACATAATTAAAGGAAAACTCAGATGTACTATAAAAGATATTATAATTCTAATTACTGAGAGAAGCTGGCAGCAAAGAGCCTACTTTTATCTAAATACTTACAGACAGAGATAGAGTTTTATTTCCTTCACTATCAAATGTTATTTGTAACCTTTCATTAATTATACTTACTTTTAAAACTCTGCAAATGTCTTTGCAAAAAGCACATAATAAGCTCCTGAGTACTATTAAATCAAAACATGCTAAATTGTTGTCTAGCTTTGTCAGATAATCCAGTGGGAAGAAAGAACTGGGAGAGCTCTTCCCTTTTAAGCCTGAAGAGGAAAATTATAAATTCAGCTTTCAAGACTGCCTTGAAGAACTGATTGCAACAGATTCCTAGTAATAACTAAAGCAAATAAATGTTAAGACATACAAATATTTTAATACTGGCCTCATTTGAGGGTCAATATTCATTTTTATACATTGTAAAAACAGAGGTGAAATTGAAAAGGAATCCAAGAGATCCTCTCTAGCAGATATCAAGTAGTACCCATGTTTTTAAAAACAGGAAAAAACGGTATGGTCACTTATGCTAGGAAAGTTTTGCTGACTATAATAAAAAATAATTTCAGGATGGGATGTCTGCTCTATTTCCATATTTCAGAGAGTCTTTAAAAAACAGGGCCTACATTTTTTAGGTTTGTGAAGTTATTGGTAGGAACATAAGGTTATTAGGCACAGAAAGAATTAACATTTTCTGTTTGCATGCTTTTTAAGGGGAGAAAATGAATTTGTTGGTACTACTTTGCACCAAAGAGGATCTGCATTAGAAATATTATTAATACAGCAATTTACATTACTAGAATATCATTGTCCTAATTGGAGTGGTAATACAGCTAATTTCTCTTCCCATTTACTCCAAGTACCAGTGCACTCTATCAAGAGTAAGATAAACCTCAGATGATCTACACTAGTAGCTTCTAGTCATGTTTTCAAACACTGAGAGATTATAGAAATATCTAAAAAGACAGGCATACTCTAAATTACAGATGTATATTGACTCTCACAAAAGATTGTAAAGTACTTGGAACATGTACAAGGCATATTTTATATGTTACCTAGCACATATCACCAAGGATTAAAACATAGTTAATTTAGAACCAGAGTGAGATCCAGACAGAAACTCTTAGAAGTATTTTGTGCTGAAAACTTATCCATTGTAATACTGCTGATTTGTACTCATTTGCTACAAGTCAACAAGAATACGGGGAAAAGGCAACCATTGCATTCTTCCCCTTCTCTTTAGAGAAAGAACATCACTGCTCACAGCCAGACATGTAATGACATTCCCATAAGTTATTTATTCCTATAAATAATGAGCTGCACACGTGCTTTTTTCGTGTTGGACTGAATGCTAAGTCAATTATTGCCTTTTCAACACTTGAACCTAAAGTTCTTAATTTTATTTGAAGCCCAGATTTAGACCATCATGCTGCCACAGGAGGCTGGGGGAGGAAAAGCACGAATACAAATTTCTTATTTGTCTAAAACCTTAAAAAACCCACCACAATTGCTTCCCTGACTCCAAAGGTCAAATGTTTATTAACACATCAAAACAGGCAGCTGCAAACTTAGGGTATTTCCAGTCTTAATTACTTGATTGTTTAAAACCCCATCCATACATTTATCATAATCAAGTATGGATTATTATTATAATTTATAATCTGAAAATTTACACTTCCAATTCATATATGTACATACAGTCCTGGGCTAAAGGCAGGGATCAAAAAAAATCCATTTACTATAACCATGATATTTTAAAAAGATAAATTTCTTGTATCCCAGTAGATTACTGCTACATTTTTACTACTAGTACATTTAGACAAAATTCAATTATATAGGTTTAAGATTTTTCAATTTGACTTAGAAACAGAAATGACTGTATTTCAATGCCATGCCCACTACTAAATGAACCCCCACACTTGGAGAACCCTACATTTCTCTATAAAACATGAATTATGTTGGCTGAACAGCAGGGATGAGTGTGCATTTATGTAAAATTTATATAAGAAAATCAGCTCTATTTTCGGTGTGTGAGACACATGTGTAATATCCATGGTACCTAATGCAAAACATCAAAAGACAAAATGTTTTACTTCCAGTGACTGGTGTCAAGCAGGTCATATCCCTTTACGGTACTAAACATCTGTTGGGCGTGAATTAATTTCAGTGGCATAGGTTTTCTTAATGAGCAATGTGCCAAAATTGTGATACAATGTGGATAGCCACCTGCTTTCAATCTGCTTAAATCCAGTCCCTTGGAAAACTTTCCATCCCTTTTCTCAGTATATCCTCATTTACACATTAAAAAAGGCAAATGAAATATTAATTATATAACAGCGAGAATTCAACTTAGAATAATATGGACAGGAATATTCAGGAATGTCACAGCTTTGTCACCGCAATTTTTTTTTTTAAATATGCCTAACTTGCTTGCATAAAGGATATTTCATTTTTTTCTGTTAAAAATAAAGAACAAACAAGCTCTTCAACTCCTGCTGCTGAAGAGCCACAAATGGCTGTTATTAATTATATAACAGCGAGAATTCAACTTAGAATAATATGGACAGGAATATTCAGGAATGTCACAGCTTTGTCACCGCAATTTTTTTTTTTAAATATGCCTAACTTGCTTGCATAAAGGATATTTCATTTTTTTCTGTTAAAAATAAAGAACAAACAAGCTCTTCAACTCCTGCTGCTGAAGAGCCACAAATGGCTGTTCAACTCAGCCATTTCAAGATTGCTTTCTTTCCAACAAAACAGGTTAAATACTTAAGAAAAAGCTCTCTAGGCATGAGCCCCAGTCAGGTGCAACAGAGAGAGGAGGTGCTGAGAAACCTGATGGTTCTCTGACATTCGTTCACAGCTGAGGCCTCAAGGACTAATGAATATATCAGCAGTAGGCTGTCTTTACACAGCCTACTAAGTAATTACAAGATAATTGTAATTTTGAGAAGTATTATTACAAGGTAATTCATTAACTATTGATAATTTCTCACTGTTTATCCAAGGTAAAATAAACTAGATAAAGCATAGAATGCAAATCCATGTTTCTAAGTTACAGTGAAAATGTTTCAAATTTAACTCAAAACTGCAAAGTTTGTAACTAACAAAAAAATAATGAGCAAATCTAAAAAAAAAAAACCCAACCAAAAACCAACCCAAAAACCAAACACCCCTGAAAATTCATCATGGAAATAGGAATGGCTGTATCATCGCTAAGAAGACTGATTTCAGAGGGGAGAGGAAAAGAGGAGGAATAGCCATATTGTCAGCTGACTGAGCTGAACTTCAACTGAAATTTTAAAATGTTGGGGTGGTTTTTTTTAAGTTCTGACTGTTTTGGACAGCAATTTAAGAGCAAGACGTGAAAAATCAGAACTGTATCAGGGAACAAGCTCACTACAGATAAGCGTGTGTCTGATTTCACTCCTGCTCCCCATTTTGATGTGTTTTCTCATCAGACTTGGAACACTGTATACAGAGAGTACGTTGTAAGATTGTGGCTTTAGGTAATTGAGAGAAAAGTCTGTTCTGCAGATAAAAGATTCCTACTGTTGATGAGCAATGTGCTAGCTGGGAACAAGAGCTTAATTCAGTGTGTGTGCCTAGTCAACTAAGTTTCCGTGGGAAAACTTCTTCCGAAGGAAGAAGGTCCTCACCTAGATAAATAACTGATAAATTAGTCTAGATGAATCAACTAAGAGTAAGAGTACAAGGCCAATTTAGTGATTCGTGGTTATCAGTGTACTCTCATAGTGATCTATGCTGGGGCTAATCACATTCAATATATTCATAAATGGAAAAAGGAATGAAGAGCAAGGTGAGAATTTTTTCTAAGTATATTAACTTATTCAGGGGCCAACTGTGAAGAACTGTAGACCCCAGAATGCTGAATGTCAGGGCAAAAAAATAGTAGTTTAAATACAATATAGGTAAATGTAAAGTGATGCAAATAGGAAAAAAAAAACCCACATAAAAGGAATATAAAAAGATGGCCTCCAAGTTGACTACTGTCATCTAAAAACAAGTTCTTAACCTTATTACACACAGTTCTATGAAAGGGTCAGGGAGAGGGAAGGAGAGGGAAGGAGAGGGAAGGAGAGGGAAGGAGAGGGATCAGTAGCAGACAAAACCCCATTCTCTTATCAACAATAACAGGAAAGGGAGATGGAACAAAAGGGAGAACATCACTGTGCCAACATATAAATCCATGTGTGCCTGTCTATCTTGAATACTGGGTGCAATTCTGGTCTGGGGGTGCTATTCTGGTCTGGACCATGCCCCACTTATTCCTCAGAAATGGACACTGTCAAACTGAAAAAGAGCCAGAACAGGTTAACAAAAATAACTAATGGAATGGAACAGTTTGTAGGGAGCAATCCTAGTTGAAAAAAACACTAGGACTAAGAAAAGAGACACTGAAAACAGGGTATGATCCAAGCATGTAGGATAAAATGGCCCAGAGATGGTGACTAAGAAATATTTTTTTTCCTAAGATAAGAACTTGAAAGCTAAGTAAAAAGAAAACAGACAAAAAAAAGGGGGGAGGGGTGGGGTGTTGTTCCCACTGTGTATAGTTAGCTGTGGAACTCCTTCCCACAAGTTATTGCAGATAATGAAAGTTTAGTTGAATTTCAAAGGCAACTGGACAAATCCATGAAAAAAACCCCAAACACTGAAGATTATCAAGTACATAGACATCACCACTATCTCTGCAAGTGCCTGAGCTGCAAATACTACATTATAGCTGGAAAAATATTGTAGGGATGCATAATTAATGTATCTGTTCTTATACTGTTTCCAAGTCATATGCTAATATAGGGCTAAATAAATGAGCCTCAGTTTAAGCCACTAGGGCCATTTCTATATCATGTGCCTCACATATCAACCATATTCATCTAGTCGTGTCAATCATATTTATCTGGTAATGGGTCTGAAATCTTTGTATTAGTTCCTTTCTACATTCTGTGCAGTAAGCTTGAAAATATTGAAGAATTTGTCACAGGAAGTACTTGTGAAAATTTAGGGTATTTACAAAAACAAAAAGACCAAGCTAGAAATTTATAATGGTGCTTTCTAGACTTGACAAAAGAAACAAACAAAAAACCCCAGGATAATATGGTACAAAAGGAATAAGAATGCCATCCCTTCCAAAAGATGATCCAGGAAAAATCCAACAGATTTTGAACAAAAGCAAATCTGCCAGTGAAACTATCAAGCACAAAAGAAAATCTTCAGATCTGTTTCTTTACTATAGCCTTTTAAGTTAAGAAAAAAACCCTGCAGAAGGCATCATGATACTCTGAAGAATTTTTCTTCCTGTGTGAGAAACAGGACAAGTCTTCAAATAATTTCAGAAGAAACAAAGCCACATTTATACTTGCTTTTATTATTTAATTTCTAAAACAGCAATTCTGCACAATGAAAAAAATGGAGAACTGCATGTAAGTATCATGAGTGAGTCAGGTCAAGACTACTGGAAGTTAAGACACTTATGTGTGGATTTCTGGAACAAAGTAGACTGTAGGACACCAAGAAGAAAGAGTGAAGTCAGGAGACTGGGAGAAGGAAAGAATGTTATATTAGCTTTATAACTTAAGGGTGGGGGTTTTTCTGTGGGATACTGGGCAGAATACATATGTAGATCAAAGAGCATCCCCATCTCTGGCTTTCTTAATGATGTAGTTCATCCCTGCTCTCTTAAAATACGTTTTTTATTTTGTTAAAAAGTATAAATATTTAACTTGCTTCAAAACACTGGTTTCAAAAATAGTCGTGTTAATCTTTATACATGGTTGTTTTTCAGGTAGACTTAATATGATGATTACTTGATATTAACGAATAACAAAACTAATTACTGTTGGTAAATCCACATGCCTCAGACAGTCTTAATACACTGAAGTTCCTCTTTATCTAATAAAAAGAGATTTACCTGCTTAATGATTTTTAGGCTTCAGAGAATGCAATTCACTAATTTTTGCCATTTTATCTAAGTGTGGCTTATTTTTTGAAATCCAGGGCAGATTAATAGAATTTACTGAACTCAAAATCACGTAAATTAGAAATTGATAGGGGGCTGTTATGATCAGTTAGAGATTATAACATTAGAACCAGTTCAATCATGAAACCACAGCAGGTAGTCTTCTCCTGATATGAAAAATCAGTGAAATGATCCCAGCTCAACATCTTTTTGTCATGTCCCTTGGCGGTGTTCTACACGAAATAAGATTTTTCCTAACATCCAAGCTTGAATAATGTTTCCTTTCATTTTTAATTACATAACTCCTTGTATATCTCTATAATTCTTTACACAACTCTACATAATTCTACTTCAGCCTTGATGTTTGCACTTCTCAAATATTTGTGGCTTCACAGCTCCAAAACATTCGTCTTGCAGCCAAGGTGTATGCATTTGACTCTTATGATCCACCCCTCACACCCCATAAATCATACCCAGAATCCCCAAATATTTTGTTGTCTTTCTTTGGAATACTTGTTAGCTTCAAAGGGCTGCTTGCTGGAAGAGCTGTAATCAGCCCACATAGCTGGCACCCTTGAGTGCTCACCTTGCTGGAGAAAGAATCAGCAGGGAGGCCTACAGAAAGAGTGCTAAGGAGAAGCAGAAAAAGAGACAAGCTTTATATATTCATAGTTTTTACTCGGACAGTTACCACAAACAGTAGAAACTATTGGCTCTGAAAAAACACAAAGCATTGCTAAGTATCAAAAAAGATGAACACAGCTAAGTGACAAAGCTAAGATGAATAAAGCAAAGCTTCTGACTGACATGCTTTGCCCTTCCTCAGAATCCACAAAGCGGGTATCTATCAGATTGCCTGCTTACCTTCTATGATAAAATGGCTGGATGTGTGGACAAGGGTAGAGCAGTGGATGTCATTTACCTCAACTTTGGCAAGGCTTTTAACACTTCCACAGTATCCTTGTATCCAAGTTTGGACATTACAGTCTGGATGGGTGAACTACCAGATGGATAAAAAACTAGTTGAATGATTGAGCTCAGAGGGTACTGATTAATGGGAAGCAGTGAATATGTGCAAGGGCAGGGTTGCTATCCACAGGGACCTAGACAGGGTAGATGAATGAGCCAAATAGGAACCTTAGGATGTTAAATGAGGAGAAATGTGAAGTCCTGTACCTGGGAAGGAAGAACCTCAGCAATGGTACAGGCTGGTTGCAGAACAGTCCTGGTGGACATGAGCCAGTGATGCGTCTGGGCAGCAAAGGTGGCCAGCAACATCTTGGACTGTATTGGTGGGAGCATGATCAGTAGATTGAGGAAAGTGATTATTGCCCTTTACTCAGCACTCGTGAGATCACATCTGGAATACTGTGTCCAGTTTTGGTCCTCACAGTACAAGAAAAATATCAACTGAGTTCAACAGAGGGCAACCAAGATGGTTGCAAAATCAAGACAGCAGTATCAGAAGATGACAAAAAGTTTAATCAGATGGCATCCATGGGCATGTGTACAACTACCTGATTGCAGTCCATAGAGAAGATGGTGCCAGACTCTTCTCAGAGATGCCCGGTGATAGGATGAGAAGCAATGGACACAAGTGGGAACACAAGAAACTCCAATTACGTATTAGGATTTTTAAATTTTTTTTTAACCATTTGGGTGGTCAACTAGGCTGCCCAGAGAGGTTGTGTGATTTCTATCTTTGGCGGTATTGAATTGAAGCCCTAGAGCAATCCGATCTAATTAGGCCTGCTGTGAGCCACAGCCTGGACTATATGAACTTGGTAGGTCCCTTCCAACCTAAATTATTCCATGATTCTATCCTACCTTAACCTTTGTATGCTAAAAAGCAAATCAGCTGTAACTATACACATACGCAAAACTGTGTTTGAACAGACGCTAGCAGGAAACAAATACGAGATGAATATACAATTCATCACTACTGACTTTTCCTTTAATAAGACATACTGTAAAAATGGCTTCCTGAAAACAGGTTAAACACCACATCTTTAAATGTGGTTGAACAGCTTGCCTGCAGGAAAGATACATAATTGAGATTATTATCTTAATTAGTAATAATGGGTGTGCCTAAAGAAAAGCCAAGAAAATACACTCATTGCCTTAAGTCACTGTCATACAAAATTCCATTCATAATTGGAGTTCCAATCTAACTTTCCTTTTGTCTCCCAGCCATGGTGCTCAAAAGTCCCTTCAGACCTTAAATTTGCCTAAAACTTTTCACTAAATCTGAGCAATGATTCTGTGTATTCTATATGCTGGATTATTTTTTCTTTAAAAAGACTAAATCCCTACTAGCAATGCAGAATTTTCAATCAGCTGGACACCTTCAGAAACAAGAATTTTTTGCAACTTTCAGTAGTCCATGGTCAGATCTGTAACAATTCAAATGCATTTCTAGGAGTTGTTTCAATATTTCATCTGCAGCGTCTTTAAAGTGGCACCAATGCATGAAAAAACGTGAAGAATTTACCATTCTTGTTCTCTTCCTACTTTTAGGCAACTCGAATCCTACAACTTCTGTTACAGAACATTTTTCAGTATTGAAGTACACTTTTTGACAGATACTCAACAAAATCTTTGACAAGAATATATCTCAATCTTTCCATTAGTCTAGCAGAAAAAAGGACAATCAATAAAACAAATTTCATGTATGGTCAGTTATCTCAAGAAATTCAAGGCATTCCTTTATCCCCTTTCCTATTCAGAGAATGCCTGTGTGCACCGTTTTTACGTACTTTTGTTTATTGTGTGGTTGCTCATTCATTCATGAGTCCCTGAAGAGATGCATTGTATGTGCATAGGTTCTGAATACCCTTGAAAATAACTGAACAAGTACTTAATGCAAACAGTTCAGTGGTGTAAATTCATGTACAAATACCAAAATAATATTTATTCAAAAACCTGTAAAAATGTCTCTTCTACAAAAAAATGTTCTATTCCTTTCAACTTAAAAAAAAAAATCACTGCCATGCTATCTTGGGGCAGGTTTGGAAGACAGGTTTCATACATTCTGATTTGGAAATGCAAACTTTCTTGATTTCTCCATTTCATTTTGTACTTTCCCATGGGGAAAGTTTCTTCTATTTCTTCTTACTCTTCTGTTAATCATGCTTAAGCAACTAATAGAAATATTGATGAAAATCCTCAAATACTACAAATCATGCTAAATCTGCAAAGCAAATAGGCACTGTGAAAAAAACATCTTAAAGCTATTTTCTGTGAATTGCCTTGCTGAATAAGACTGTGTTGAATGCAAATGCAAGAGGAACACTGCAGCTGGAGAAACAGAGCACAAGTTCTGTGTATCACTATCACCTGCATACAGCTGAGGTAATTTGCAATACTTCAGGAAAGCCTTTGGAGGATGGGTAACTTCAGGTCAATTTTTCTCTTAAAATATCAGACAGAACATATCCAAAGGTGTCTGAGGAACTGGCCAGTGCCACTCCTGGGATTCTCCTTATCATATGTGAAAGGACATGTTGTCTGGGAGAGTCTTTCATGTCTGGAAAATAGTAAATGTCATGCTCATCTTCAAAAAGAGCAAGGAGGAGGATCCAGGGAACCTACTTGATAGTCAGCCTCATTGTAGACCCTGGGAAGGTGACAGAACACATTTTCAGAGAAGCCAATCCCAGGCACTTGAAGGACAAAAAAGTTTTTGGGAACAAACAACACATATTTACCAAAAGGCAAATCATGCCTTACCACAATCTGATTGACTCCTATGATGAGATGATTGATTCTGTGAATAGAGTACTGGATGCCGTTTGCTTTGACCTTAGCAAAGTTTGGACAGTCTTCCACAGCAGACTTGTATCCAAACTGTTGGATCCAAGTGGGAACTGAATGGGTGGACTACAAGGTGGGTAAAAACCACACTGGACCACTAAAATCAGAAAGTAATGGCCACTGTTCCAAAGTGTAGCTGAACTCTAGGTGCAGTGTGACATTCCTCAAGGTTTGATGATGTTGATGTTGAAGACCTTGGCAATGATACAAAACATACCCAAAGAAAGTTCACAGATGACACCAAACTGGGGGGAGTTGTTGATACACTGAGGGGTAGGGCAGCCATTCAGAGGGACATTGACAAAATGGAGGAATGGTTTAACAGAAACCTCATGAAGGTCAAAGGTAAAAGCAAAGTCCTGCAATTGAGATGGAAAAATCCCAAACCAAATACAGGCTGGAGGCCAGCTGCTACAGAGCAGCTTTGCAGAAAAGAACCCAAGGGTCCTGGTGGACAACAAATTGAACATGTGATAGCAGCATGCCCCTGTAGTGTTGAAGACTAAGCACTTACTGGGCAGCTTTAACAACAGCATAGCCAGCAGATCAGAGGTGAGACTATTTCCTTTTATTAGATACTTGTAAGTCCACATCAAGAGGGTTAACAGGTTAAAGCACAGGATTTATGAGGAGAGAGTGAGAGAGCTAGGTTTGTTCAGATGGGAGAAGAGAAGGCTAAGAATGGTGGTGGGGTATCAAATTGCTGTTTCCAGTTACCTAAAGCAGGGTTAAGAAGAAGATGAAGTCAGACTGTTCTTGGAGATGTATAGTGAAATGTTGAGAGACAATGGTTAAAAGCTGTATCAAGCAAAATTCTGAATGGATATAAAGATAAAAACTTGCCAGAGCGAGCGTAGTTAAGCACAGGACAATTACCCAGACGGGCAGTGCAACCTTCTTCCTTGGAGATAAAGAAAGATTTGACTGAACAATGCGCTGAAAAGCCTGATCTAGCTTTGACATTAGTGTTCTTTTGAGCAAAAGAATAGTTTCCAGAGGTGTCTTCCAACCTAAATTATGTTTTGATCCTTGCAATGAAATAATTAGCAGGTGTGAAGTATGAATAGCCACGTGCAGGCTCCAGACTTTGTTCACTGAGATGAAAACAGCAGCATACAATGTGTATTATGTTTCTCTCTGCTGACTAAAGGAGAAACATGAGGATAATAATAAATGTGCATATATTAGAGGGTGGGGTGGCTTCATATAGGCACATGAGACTATAGAACACTGAAGAAAGAACTGGACAAAAAGTAACCAACTATTTGATTTTACATTTTCAGTATAGTGAATGAAGATATAGTTCTATGACTTATTAAAGAGAAGACAAACACCACCTTGAACCAGAAATACTCCCATTACTTATTACAGGAGACCTCAATAATGCAAGGGAGATATCAATGAAGAACAAATAGGTATCTTGGGATGTAGTCAACAAAAAGCTTTCTGAAATTATGTAGTAAATTGCTTTTAAGTTTGTGCAGTCCACATCAGTCATGCAGCACTTCTGCACAGCGCCATCTCAAAATTAAAATTCTTGGCACCCATTCAAATCTTCTGATTCTATCCATTCCACTGAAAATGGGAAAACAGTGCTCCACAAATTATTTATTGAAGATATTCCCATATATACTTATTTATAAAGTTCATCTCCAAAAGAGGTCCTGTGTCTGCAAAGTATCCAAGAAAGACACACTGCATTTCTTTTCTACATCGTTCATGTTTCAACATGGTAATGAAACAACGCCCTTTATTTCCCTCTGTACTTCGGAAGGGATAAAGGAGGAGGGGATGATGTGATGCCTCGATTAGCAGAATACAACTTCTGGGGTTTTGACAGGGTGAGGAGAGAGGAATATAAATAGTTTGGCTGCTCTAGAGCATTCTCTGCTCCCTCCCAGACTCACATGCACGCTGAATCTGTGAGATTCAGGAAAGGAAGGAGGAAAGTTTCTTCAGCTCTCCCATCAGCTAGATTCTTGGAAAGGAAGAGTTGATTGTGTCTTGCTCTTTAACTCTCTCCCTAACTCTTGTTCTTATTTGTGAAGATTTCTCAAGGAATCCAACAACCACTCCAGTGGAATTAGGGCCTTGTCACATATTAAATTGTACTGACTTTAAAAGATGCTGTCAGCCTGACTAGATTCCTGGTTTTGAAGATAAGAAATACATATTTTTTCTTACAGCAGTTTTCACTTTCTTTTCTCCTACCTTTTTTTGTATCAGCCCAGAAGTTTAATAATTTAAACTTACAAGTCTGTCAGTTAGTGACTGGCCTTTAATGCAAACTGAGGTATCAACTTCCAGAAATAAAGAAGAATGACAAATTAAAGAGAGAGTTGCTGAACACTGTAAATTTCCTGAAAAAAACGAGAGATTAATTGTTCAGAAGATGAAGAACCCTTCAACGATGTACCCATCACCATTCTTACTGAAGAAGTATGAGAATATTCAGAGGTAGATTGAATCTTAGGGACTTGAGTGAAGACGGTTAATGTGAGTAGTGGTTACCAGGCACAGCAAAAATTTTATAGTTTACTGGCTTTAGTGAAGCACACAGTGTAGTATATGAACTCATAAGAAGATGCCAAAGCTTCAATAAAAGTTAAAATTAAATGCCAAACAACCTCAAAAACCTACTTAAAAATTGATTTCTTTCATCGTTTATGTAAAATAATTCTCCTTGTACATAAGATGTTGCAGAATCACCTTAGTCTAATTTACTGCATAATATTCTTTTTAAAATAGCACACCCTATTGTTAGAACAACATTAGAATGCATTTTAAAGCTGACCAAACAAATACTAATAATACAGGTATTTCATTTACCTATATATTATTATCTAAATGATGCAAACACCTGATCAGAGCTACAGTACTCTAAAAAAACCAGCTGCAAACCAGGGAAAAACCTACCTCAGTGGTGCTACTGGAAGGTTCCAGTCCAACCATATTGGCTTGTACCAGCTGCTCAAGAAGTTGTACTTGAGCCACATTGAGGAAGAAATCCAGGTTTGTTGTCACATTCACTTCCAAAGAATGACCACACACCAAAATTTCCTGTGGAGAAATTAAGGGAAAATACTAGATAACAACTACTGGGGAAATAATTTTCAGCTTCTATATAACTGTATTATGATTCTCTGCTGTAGTCAATGCTTCAATATTGTATGTAGCATTAATTAGATCTTTTTAGGAGAAAGTGGTGTCTCAGGCTTCTAAACAGGGATGCAGCTTATTCTTTGCTTTGCTTTCAACAGCATAACTATTAAGACAAATTTTGCAAGAAAAGCATCTCGTGTGTGAGGTCTTGTTTCCATCTCTTGGTAGTCTCAAACAGTGGACTGTCAGATTTTGGTTTTTATTTCCTGGCAATGACTACAATTCTCCTTTCCTTCCAAGAAAAGGATATACTTTTTTTTTAAACAAACTCTGCTTGATTTATAATGAAATCACGTGTTGGAACTCACTGATAACCAACCTAATTGATTTCTCTTTGCCTGTAAACTATTGTCACTACCTTGGCAAAGCTAGCTGGATGGCCACTGTTTTATTGGTGTTGTCTAGCACAAAAAAGCTCTTCACCATTGTTGCCAAGCGATAAAGAGATGAAAACCAGAACCAATGCAGAAGGGTTGCTTAATAACTAGAAGTACTAGTTCTCATGAGAAGGTTGCACAATGTTCAAGCTCTTCACAATCTAAACTAGACCTCTCCCTTCATCAGTGAATGTCACCCAGGGAATAGATAACAAGAAGAATGTATGCACAGAAAACACTGAAATTCTTGAACCTAAGCATTAGTAAAGCTCAGAGATTTTTCTTTTAATCAAATAACTTCTATGCATCCTAGCCACCCCCAAGCTTTCTACTTCTTTTTTACATCAAATAATTTTCCACCTGCCCTTGTGATGATGCTTTACACAAAATATGAAGCTGTCAATTTTTTCTTTCTATACCCATTAGCTATTATTTTCCAACAATGTACACCTATTGCACATTGCAATACACACCTAATACCCTTTACGCTTCTGTATCAGTTTTGTTCTTCCCAGGAGGTAGCTGTTATGAGAAATACTCCTTGTGAGCTGACAAAAACTTTCTGATATTTCCCCTACATAAAATATTTTAAATTCTTGAGCTACAAGCTAATGCCAAAAAGGGAGCCAATACCTTTTGTGTGTAACATTCTTCACAGACTAATTAACAGGCTGACCCACAGACTGGTAAAAGTGATTGTTAAATCTGGAATACCTTGAAGTACCCACAGTAATGGCTGGGGAGCGGATGCTTTGTGGAAATTTGTGGGCTTGAAAATCTGGCTAAAAAAACTTGGCTCAACTTTCTTCTTACAGATAATGTATAGGTTGCATTTTCAGGCTTCTTTATGAGAAGCCTAGAATACAATGTTTTGTAATGTTTTACTATAGCACCTCTTCTCAACACCTTTCCATCACAAATTTTTAAAAATATTGCTGGAAATCGTTAAAGGATTCCCATTTTCTGAATTGCAAACAGGCTTATCTACCTCTGGACAGGCTGCCTTTAATATCGAATGCTATACACAAATTGTTTCTCCAGCAGAGAAAGAACATTTCAGCTAGTGATTACGACTTTTTTCTTTTTTCCTTCAGTTGGCAATCTCTGTATTTGAAAACACCTGGACACTTAAAATGGTGGAACAGTAAAATATTAAGATTATCCATATATTAAAAGTTATGTTATTTCTGTTCACATTTTGTACTAACCTCTGGGTGTAAATTCTCTGCAGCATCAATTTTTGTAAAAATAATTGCAGGAGCTGCAGTTATTCGAACCGTGAAATCTGTTAAAATTGGAGTTAACTCCTCTCTCCTCTCCTGATGCCGCCTTATACTAAAAAAAAAAAAAAAAAAAAAAAAA
>NW_008794963.1:4573908-4585429 GCF_000699145.1 Aptenodytes forsteri | reverse complement strand
AAAAAAAAAAAAAAAGGAAAAAAGGAAAAGATTAAATCACATTATAAATTGTTGAGGGGCAAAACCTCATATTCTTCTTTATATCCAGCATGTAGCACAAAACTGCTTCAATACCAGTTTGGCATTTGATTGCTACCTCAATAAGCATTAAATATCATCATTATAAATCATGTTAATTACGATCCTAAAGTCAGACTTCTACCTTCATTTCACAGAAAAAGTATATCTAAATATTTGACTCTTCAACCCATCTCCAGGTAGACCAGTTTGGCATTTGACATTGCTTCTTCTACTGTTTAACCAACTACACAAAATTATTTGAACAAAGATACAAACTTTATTATCAGTATTTTTCAAAGTTGCCTGCAGATGCCCTTCGCTTTATGAGTAGCTGTCCTGAAGACTGCATAATATTTGAATCCATGCATTAAAACTCTGTGGTGAAAAAAATTCTGCACACAACAACATAACTGACAAAAAAATCAAAGGCATGAAAAATTAAGCTAGCAAACCCCATGAAACTCTAGGGCTCGCACATTAAATTTATGATAACTATTGCCCAAGATGTTTAAAATGCCTTGAAAATGGAGGGATGTCAGTCTTCCTCCACTGCTTCTGTCACTGGTTGCTCTTAGTTGGTACCTTTTCATATAAATATCAACGTCCGCTTGCCAAGAATATTTGTGCCATTAAGCTTGATAATTACATTTGTTTTCCAGCTGGGTGTTTATTTTTTTTCCCTTTAAGCAAATACTGAGCCTAGAGGCACAACCCTGTTATAGATGGATCACTAATAGCTTATGACAACACATTCCAAATAGCCAGAATCTTCTGGGTCAGGTCAAATAAACTATTGCCACAAAATGCCATATGAGAGCCTCTGATCAGGGGGGAAAAAAAAAAAAAATGTAATGAGATCAAGATGGTGCTCAGCCCCTAAAAGAGGATACAGTTCAAATTCCTGGGAGAACCCTTCCATCAAGATAGTTTTTTGATAATTCTTTTTACCTATCATCATTTATAGAAATGCTAAATACCTGCATTTCATCAAGGAGAACTCTAAAAATCATCAAAAAGTTATTGGTCCAAGGTAAGTTTTCCTATACTTATAAAATAGAAAATTATCAACTGTGAAACAGTGCAAGTATGCACTAAATTATGCAACTATCTATCGCGATATAAAGAAAAGACTGAACTACACTGCCATATAGAAAAGGAGAACAGATCTATGCAGGACTCTTCAGATATATCTGTATGTCAGTTAGGTATCCCTGTATTACCTTTAATCTCGCCATCTCCAGTAATTGAGACACAGTAGTTCGGACATCAGCATAAATCACACAAGTGAGCCAGACACATGAACAATGCAATTAGACAAACAGTCCTTACCATCAGCTAGAGTTATTCATGCTAATGTCATTAAACAATATGGTTATATGCCTGTCTATGCAGAAATCTCTGGACTGCATGTGGAACAGGTAATTAAATCTCTTGATTAAGAGCAGGTATCGATATACATAGTCTAGTAAAGGTAATGGTTCTGAAATGGATTCTGTTGAAAAGTACACAATCTCAAAAGCTGATGGTTTGTAAGCCAAGAGTTAGGCCAAAAAGAAATTAAATAGATATCATAACTTGACTGTAATTCAGTCAAGTTGGAAAGATTCAAAATCCATAGATGAAAATTTACTACTTGGACTATTTCGATTTTGATGCTTCAAATTCTACTAACGATTTGCTTAAGTGTCCTCAAAACATGTAGAAAGCATAGCGATCTATAAGGGAATATAAACTGTCAGATGCAGGTAGGCCTTAAAGCTTTTAACTTCTGTATACTGTTATCCTAAATAAATTTAACAGCAGATGCTACAGAGCTAGTATTTACTGAGCACAAGTCTAATATACTTTTGTTTCAAATGACCTCCACAAACACTGCTGAGCAGGCTGCACGCTACTGTAAGTAGTATGCAGTATGCTTAAGAGCAAGGCAATCAGTGAGTGTGACAAAACTACTACCTTACCTTAAAAGCTTTAAAATTTTCATCAGCTGTAGCTCTGCTGGTCTGTAATGATGGTTTTTAAAGCAAGATTAGTCTAATTAGATCCCCAAATTAGAAAGCAGACCCATTAGTAGTTAGCGTACATCTTCAACTGAGAAAGTGGTCTTAGATTTTGCCAGTTCTACAAATGCTTCTCTCCCTGCCATCACCTTCCTTTTAAATTTAAACCAGACGGCCTTCTACCCAATTCCTATTTCCCCTTCACAAAAGGATGAGAAAGAAATGCCTTTGTTTTTGAGGAAAATGAAAGAGCTAAGTAGTAGAACAATTCTATGAAAGAACACACAGCTATACATTAGAAAACTTCCACTTGAAGGGGCATAAAACTGCTAGTAAGTATGATTTCAATATATGAAACAGAGCTATAAAAGCAAGTTATTTGTTGAACTCCAAACCCAGAACTGGTTCTCTTCAATCATTGTTCAAATTATTTTTCAGCTCATACATATTCCCATTTCTTAATTTTCAAATGTTATTCTAGTAGATACCCAGTACACTGCATCTTAAAGGACTTTTTTGGTAATACAGATTGATTGCTGATTTTTTAAATTTTATTTTAAAATCATCCTTATGTGGTAGCCCTGTCCTGCTCTACTTACTACTTTCCACATTTTTAGTTGGTGAGTTTGAAGCTCAGCCAAATCAAGTATCAGCAAAATAATTGTAAGTACAAACAGAAGGCAAACAGAGCACAGTAAATAACGAAGGGAGAGGATATGAGAAAGAGCACAAAAGGAACAAAGAAACAAATTCCACTTTGAATTATTAAGTCTTCCACACTGCACCTAAGTGCACCGTTAACTTAACACAGGTGTACGCCACATGAGCTTATGAAAAAACTTGATTGTGAAGAGTGTAATGATGGCTCTATGTCTGCAGCACATTCATTCCATGGTTCATTTATGCATCTGTTATATATTTGTCTTGGAAAAAAAAGGAAAAGCTAGTACTTTTAGAGATGTTAAAGCAGTTGATCATCTACACTTAAAAGTACAGCACATTTGAAAGACCATATGCTAACGCAAAGCAAAAAGGCAGCAAAGCATTTGTGATAAGGCCTGGAGGTGCCTTTTACTCGGTGCTGAATTTGGGCTATATCTGCACGGTAACATGAACTCTGGTTACAGACCACAGATCCACATTGTAAAAGCACAGGACAAAAAATGGTCTCTGTCCTCAAAGGCTTACAATTTAAGTATAAGAAAAAACACACGTGCAGACAGGGAACAACTAACAGCACCATAGGTAATAATATCTGTACAGTGGCAACCTGAAAGCTGTCTTATTAGTTTTTATATTACAGTGTAATAGAAACAAATTTTTTTGGAAGGATTTGGAAGAAGACATTGCAATAACTTTGTGAATGTTCACAGGAAATGCCTTTATAACATATAGGTTAGCCTAGGAGCGAGCAACAAAGTGCTTCTTCAAAAATTAAATGCGGCGGCCCTGGTAACTGGTACGATGAGGTCTGGTGAGCAGTAAGTGTAGATGTGTCAAAGTAAATGAAAGAAGACGCATAATAGGAAATGGATAGACACAGAAGTCTAGAAGTACCTTGAAAGCAAAGACATATCTAATGATTAATATGACAAAAAATGTTGTGGGAAGAAAAGAGAAAAAAATGTGAAGAGCAGAATTTTGTAATCAAAGCAACAACGTTTCATTACATCAAATCAAATCATCAGTATTTGATTACACCCACTCAGAAGCATGTTGAATTTATATAAGGAGGAAGGACTGCCAAAGAGATGATGTTGCACTAATCAAGGAGGTGCGATGATGCGAGACTGGATAAGCTGTGAAAATGCACAAGAAGGACTATAACTTGGCTGCCTTATGTGGAAAAAACTAATCGAAACAAACAGAAAATACTGGCCAGTAAGAGCTAAACATAACCTAGATGTGAAACTTGGAAATGTTTGCCTTATTCTTAATTATAATTTTTTTCTTAATAATACCTTACTGAATCTAGAGTTTGAGCCCTTACATACTTAAAAAATACGTAGGTCAGGGAGAAACTCATATGCATTCAATACATGAATGACAATCAAGAGCTCATTTATGCCATGTAAGTTTACTATCTACGGAGAGATGAATCCTCACAAAGAATTCTGCGACTTGAAAAGCAAAAAACCAAGTATTAGCATGGAACAGGCCACATAATCAAATAGTGTTCTCTAGTAGCGTGAGGCACGCAAAACCAAAGATATTATGTTGGTTAGCGTGCTAACTTAGGACTTATGAAAGATTTTTCTCTTGCAGGTTTCCCATGTAGTTGTATAAATCAGTTAATCCCTGATCCACAAATGTATTAGAATATCTAACTACTAATGACATCATCATGCCTCAGACCTCCATCTCCCGGGGGCAGAACAGTTCCCATCCTTTCAGCTCTCTGAGGTGTTGCAAAGACACATCGCATGACAGTGAAATAGCATAGCAAGATTCTGAGGACTATAATGACCAAAATTAGACAATGAACAAACGTACACCATATAGCTGTACAGAATGACTATTGTTATATACTTATGCCTCAGTAAAGCTAACTTTCATCTTACTAAGAATGCTGTGCAACATTTCTTTGCTGTGGATTAATAAAGAAAATAACATACTCCATCTTATTGAGTAAGGCTTTGTACAGTGTGATTACAAGCATGACTTCAGGTACAATAAACACAGCAACTGAAATACAGGACTGGATACAAATGTACTGCATTTTATTCCAAAAGATTCACAGGGAATGCCCCTACTTCCCTACACGTGGATCTACTGATCACTTTTTCCTGGTCTTCCTTGTTAGAACTTGGCAAGCTGCACTTCAACTTTCCAAAAAAGCATGAAAATGAAAACTATTCAAAGAAAAATCTGTAGGAAACCTTTCTGAGGATCCTTGCAAAGCAAGAGTGGTATTTTGTTCAGTTTTGTACAACAGATCATTGGCTCCCTGACGTACTCAATGAGAGTCGCAGAGAGCTGTTCCAGATGGTGGTATGCCAAGGACAAAACTGTAATGCAGTATATTGCCACACTCAATTCATTACCACACAGAGAAGTAATGCTTTTAAGCTCAATTAATTTTTTTTTTTAAACAGAGTTTATTCAGGCTGCAGGAAGCAGAAGTTGCTGCTGGGAACTGTAGAAGGATTGCACAGGGACGGGGGCGAGGCCTCAAGAGAGGATATATTTCTTTATTTCCTTCAGGGCTGTTGTTTTTTCCATTGAGAGGAGGGAGAGGGAGGAGGAGATATGCAAGCTGAAAAAGCAGTTTTCAATCAAGAAAACTTCTTTTGGTTAAGTACTCCCAGTTCCCCACATGCTGTTTGGTAAAGGCAATAAATGTGGACAGGTTTCATTTGTACATAACCTTATTAGAACTGTCTGACTGTTTCCAGTATTCTTTTTATATATTACACCATTAGGGAGCTTTTTATAACATCTACAGTGAAGTATAAACATTTCATAATGGGAAGAGTTATGATCCCTGATCCTCAGTACAGCTCAGCATTTGAACTTTTTTCTGAGAGAGGGCATCCACCCTACCAGAGTGCTCCAGTTCTCCCATTCTTCTTGGGGTGACCTGCAGAGGCACGGGAGGCATCACACCAGCACTTCACAACAGCCCCTCTTGAAGAATTTTACACTAAACACTAAATTTATATTGTTAAATATTCAACTCAGTCTCAAAGCAAGACCGCTTGCTTTCCAAATTACAATGTAAAACCTTAAAAAAAATTCAAACCCATGAGAGATTAAGTACTAGAAATATTGAACTCCAGAAAAAGTGGTGGGAAAATTTGAAGGATTTACTTTCTCTGTAAAGATTGTTAAAACTTTTAAAGTAAGTTATCTCAAGCTTTTTCATATTTTTTTGTATGACATCCATAGATCTTATATTTAGAGTGATTTGGTTTTCATGCAAATTTTTAAAACAAGAGCAAATTTCAACCCAGTAGACTAAATTACAATATAATCCATTTCAGAATTTTTACAACTATTTAATTTATTTTAAAAAATACAGTAATGCTTTTAGAAATGGGAATGGAAAATGAATGGCTGGTATCTATGCTGAAGTTTTCTGTAAAGTAACTGTATGAAATACTTGGATATAGGTTAGATTCTATACTGCACCACATAGCACCTAATTAAAAAATGAGGGAAAGGGATCTCAAAAAAGAATCTTAAAACCCAGTGAACGTAATAAACCAGAACACTGGTCTAAATGGTAAGTAAAAACAAATAGAAGTATATTAAAACCAAACAAAGAAATGAACCCTAAAATAACTCAGTAAAAATAATTCATTATGTTCCAGGTTAAACATGTCTAAGAAACTTAAAGAATTAAAAAAGAAAACAGTATCACAAATAGGTCAAAGAATAAAGCTTCTGTGGTAGTTGCAGGAAATCTTAAGATAAACTTCACCCTGAAAACACTAAGCACCATGTAAAGCACCATGCAGCCACCCTCTTGGTGCATGCTGGAAATATCTCAGCAGATGGCAGAGTTCAATGCAGGTTCTTCCAGTTCTCACCACACCACTTCCACAGATCATAAAATAAACCCAGATGCAGCAAAACTGACTGCCAACTAAAAAGCAGAAATGTGAAAATCCTGAAGAAGAACTATAGTAAATGTGCAAAATTTTAAGCCCAAAAGGACAAGAAAGCACTCATACCAACTTTCTCTTTAAACAAATTCAAGCTGGAATTAAAATACTGTATTGCATACCAGAAAGGAAAAGCTAATGTATTTAATTACAACTGATCTAAATTAAAACTCAAGTAGAAGATTCATTCAAAAGCAATTTCAAAAGAAACATACTTATTTGTCAAATAAATTCTAATAAAATTTTATTTTGGAAGTTTGCTGAGGAAAAGAAGAATGTCCAAGCCGTTATAAAAAAAGAGAACTCAGATTATCTGTAATAGCTGCTTCCCTTATTCTTACCTTAATAGCTTTTCAGGAATCCCACCAAATTTCCTATCTAAATCTGTAACCATAAAACTCAGATCAAAGTGTGCTGGCAATATGATTTCAGTCACCAATGGGAAGGAAAAGGAAAGCCAAATCTTCAGTGGCTGGTTTTGCTGTGTTAGCTTAACTTGCAAACTGGCCAGAAGTCCTTTGGAGATTAGTGTCATCTTACCTTTCAAGAAATGCCAGTGGCCCTACTTTGTTTTGTGAGAAAGAACTTCATGGGCAACTTGCCCAACATCAAGGCCCAACTAGAAGGTAATACACATTTTTTCAAAGCTAAGAATTTAAAAGAAAAAATTGTCTATGGAATTATATTAGTTAAAAAGAAAAATGGTTAAAAGACAGGAAAGAACCAGGTGATCTTATAAATGAAGAACAGATACTATTACTGTGTTTAAATTTTCATCTGTACCCCTGCCACTCCTTGTGGTTTTATCACTACTTTGGTTAGATCTGCTTTTCTTGCCCTCTATTTTTCAATGATAAACTAGAATTTATTCTTGATCACATCTTTTTCCTGCACGCACTCCTCCAGAGTAAGCTTATTTGCTCTTGTCGTGGTTTAACCTCAGTCGGCAACTGAGCACCACACAACTCTATCCCTGCCGAAACCAGGACAGCTCTCTTGGTCTTTCATCATCACTTTGAAAGCTCAGTCTGCCAGCCATCCTCACGTAGCTTCTTTTGCTACAGCTTGCCTCACTTTCAGAAAAATCTCTGACAGTCCTCTCATCTCCCCTTTTTTTGAAAATTAAACCAACAATAGTTCAATTTTTGTCCTTCCTTATGATTCTGCCTGTTTTTCTATATCACTTTTAGGAACTCATCCCTCAATTCAGATAGGAATCTTATCTTAGGAACCATAAAATTATGCACACATTTCATAAAAATTGGCTTGTTTTTGCATGAATTAGATATAAAGGACTTTTAAATGAAAATAAATAAATAAATGTGTGGGCAAACAGGCATCTTATAGCAGAAATGCGTCTAAATCCACAAAATTACTTTTGAAAGCTTGCTCTTGGCCATCAGACCTTATTCCTGTCATGTTGAAAGGAGAACTCTGCTACACAGTCTATAAAATTTAGTTTTAAACCACCTGTATGAATTTTTAAGTATAAAAAAGCATATTAAAACTAAAACAAAAATTTCAAATTTTCACAAATTACCAATTAACCCCCCCCCATTTTATATTTGAATATTTAAAATACCACACAAGTGTATGCATGCTTTACCTTTCAACCCTGTTTAACTAGAGGGTGGGGCTTTGCGTGTGTGTATCATACAATACACAACAAGGGAGACTCAGTTGAAATATCTCATTTTCAAAATTCATCTGGTTTTAGTTACAGAAGTGCAAAAAACAGTTCAGAACCAATAGGAAATGTTCTACTTTATCCTCCTCTAACTTAGAAATGTCTAAGCTGGTTTTACTCAAGCTTTGTAAAAATACAAACAAAAGAAGTTAAAAAAAAAAAAAAAAAGAGAAAACCAAAACCAAAACCTCCCATTGCTTGTAGACTGAGAAGCTGAAGTCTGAGCCGTGGAGTTATTTTTATGGACATACAGTAAGCCACTCAGAAAAAAGCTTATAATGGAACCAAAGGCACATAATAACTAGACAGTAACTACAATGTAATAATAATAGTAATATGCATTTCAAATGTATAATCCAAAACTCCATGGAAATATGCTTGCAATGTAAAGCAAAAAAATTACAGAATTATTTGATTCAGATATATTGTGTATGATATCTGCAGTGTTTGTGCTATGTAATTCTAGAAAAGAGTAAGTTAAAAAAAGCTTCTTACCTACTGGCCATGTTCCATTCAAGCGCTGGATTTTGAGAATTTCTTTCACTCTCTGTCAAAACCCCTCCTTTTCCATTTTCCTTCTCTGGTTTCAACTGATTCCAATGAGCAGTACCAATGTTTATAGATTGAAGATCTATTTGATATTGTCTGTCTTCAACCTCTGAGCCAGGGTCTCGAAGTATTCCTAGATTCAGTGCTCTCCTGTAATGCCAAAGGGGGAAAAAAAAAAAAGGAAGGAAAAAAAAATCAGCAACAAAGGTCAAAATCAGACCAATCGGATATTCATTAAGATACAAAATTAAGAAAATTAAGGTATCAATTTTGCCATTCTTGACTACGTCTAAGCATTACTTTAAGTCCAGATCTTCAGAAGTATCCAGCTGCCTCTTTCCTATGGAATTCAATGGGAGATATGCAAATAAATATATTCCAAAATTTAGACCGATCCACCAAAATAGGTACGAGATCAATCTATTGACTTCACTGCACTTTCCATCAGGCCCATATGAGCATACTTCCATCCCTGGAAGTATTTAAAAGACGAGTAGATGAGGCACTTAGGGACATGGTTTAGTGGACATGGTGGTGTTGGGTTGACGGTTGGACTCGATGATCTTAGAGGTCTTTTCCAACCTCAATGATTCTATGATTCTATGAGCAACCTTGTGGGGAAGCAGGACTAACTCGTATCTACTGAATAGATAAAGGATGTCACATTCAAGTCCTCAAAAAGAACAGCTACATATCAGTATTATGAACAGCTTTATTGTGAGTTAATTGTTCCACTGTTCAAACTTATCAAACAATAAAAATTAGAAAGAACATTCCAAGATAATGGAAAAACAATTCAACCTTTTTAACATGGAATTTCAGTACAGTGCTTTGTTATTAAAATTCTTCTGACAAGTGAGAAAAAAAGCATTTTTGAGTGAATCCCATTACTTGTGGATTCTGCTAAATTCTGTTACATGAGATTTTACAAAATATTTCAATTCTGAACTGAGTTTGGGAAACAGTCACACCTAACTTCAACAAAACATTCAAGAGCTATTGGATGAGTGGAGGCTGCTAAGGCCATTCGGTTTACCAGTGACCAGTATCAGAGGAGTCTCCTACTACCATTTGTCTTCTGCTAATAAGCACTAGTAAGTTTTCAAAAAAATTATCTTGCCCGTTCTACACTGGGAACAATATAGCTTTATGTGCACTGCTTATTTGATATTATAATAAAAATGCACAATTGAACTTATCACTATTTTTCAAAACAAGCCAGTAAAGGGAGCAAGGGGATCTTAATTTTTTTTGCTTTGAATCTATGATCACATCAAATTCTAGTCTATTTTTATTAATTTCATACACCTGAGTTGAAGCTTAAGCTTCTTATTTGCAAATGCCATCCAATCTACTGTTCCATTCTAGATTGTTATCTTATGCCAGAGTTGTTTTTTAGTATATAACTGCTGTCTCCACAGAGAACTTTAATAATTCTGCAATTTGTTTAATCATTGTTGCTAACAATCTAAAAATAAATAGGATTAAAGCAGCACATCTCAACCTGTGATGCACGCATTGCACGCAATCTAAGTATAGGTATGCAACCTATGGGTATGCAACCTATTTCAAAGTGCAATCCCAGTGCTGCCGAAATCCAAACACAGTTGAAACTGCTAATACCACAGCCATTGTCACCAATGGAGTATGCAAGCAATTAAGAAAATTAAGTAATTAATCATATCTACCCACAGAGGCATGCGAATGGCAGGAAAGCCGTTTTGATCAAGTCATTCCTGGTGGGGCAGTGTGATAGCATGGTTCAGTAGCCCTATAACTTACTTAAATGCTTAGCAGAAATACACTGAAAATCTGTTATGTCAGTAGTGGTATTTCAAATTTAAATGTGGTTTCTTAAAACTCAAGAATGTGTTTGTCAACTTTCCACACAGAGAGATCTAACCACAACAACTGTGTCTTTTATTATTCTTTCTAGGCATTATTTCATCAATATAAATGCAGTTCTGTTTTTTTTTTTTTAAAAAAAAGCACGGTAGATTATTGTATGACCCAGTGCCTATTTACATACTCTGTCTAATGCAAGTAAATATTGGAATATATGTTTTGTGAAATATTACTGAAATTAAAGCACCAAATTACATATTTTATGAAATCTGCTAAAGTATATAAAATACAGAGTATGATACAGATTTCACCTGCATAATGAATTCTTCTCTCCTGTACTTCACAGTAAAGAATATTTTGCATTCGTTCTTCTCTTATATAATATAGGAGATATATAGTCCCCTGGACTTCAGGAGAGCAGACTTTGGCCTCTTCAGGGATCTGCTTGGTAGAGTGCCATGGGACAAAGCCCTGGAGGGAAGAGGGGCCCAAGAAAGCTGGGTAATATTCAAGGATCACCTCCTTCAAGCTCAGGAGCGATGCATCCCAACAAAGAGGAAGTCAGGCAAAAACTCCAGGAGGCCTGCACGGATGAACAAGGAGCTCCTGGACAAACTCAAGCACAGAAAGGAAGCCTACAGAGGGTGGAAGCAAGGACAGGTAGCCTGGGAGGAATACAGAGAAATTGTCTGAGCAGCCAGGGATCAGGTTAGCAAAGCTAAAGCCCTGATAGAATTAAACCTGGCCAGGGACATCAAGGGCAACAAGAAAAG